>NW_022631002.1:266080-412257 GCF_010015895.1 Lontra canadensis
AAAGAAAGAAAGAAAGAAAGAAAGAAAGAAAGAAAGAAAGAAAGAAAGAAACTCCTACGTGGTGACACTAGGAAGGCCTTCTGTTCTGATGACCAGGCTCTGGGTGGGCCCCTGGGAGGCTCCCTTCTCACCAGAAAGACCAAGTATGATCAGAACTTGGCATCTTCAGCTCAGGCCCACCCTCCTGAGAGGGAAGAGGAATGGGACATGGAGCGAATGACCAATCACACTTCCGTCGTGAAGCCGCTGTGAAATCCCAAAAGGACAGTGTTCAGTTCCCAGATTGGGGAACACACCGCCGGGGGTATGTGCACCAATTCCATGAGGACGGATGGGCTGTGCTTGGGACTCCCGTCTCTCTTCATCTGGCTGCTCACCTGTACCCTTTACCACAGCCTTGGATAATCTGGTAAATATGTTTCCCTGACTTCTGTGAGCCACTCAACCTGAGGAGGCAGCCGCAGAACTCCTGATTTGTTGACCGAAGGGGGGGCCGAGCACTAAGACGGAGCCCTTCCCCGGCAGGATCTGACTGTGTCCCCACAAGTAGTGTCAGCACTGAGTTGAAGTCGAGGGCCCTGGGCTAGTGTCACAGGGAACTGCGTGGGGGAACGTCCCCTACACAGCTGGACCAGAGCGTCACAAGTAGAGGAGATACTCCAGGGGACGATTCCTCTAAGAGGGAAGAACTGGGACTTCCCACTCAGCGGACCTTCTAATGCACCCCTCCTCCGAGGTGAGGGCTCCGGACACCTGCCACGCATTTTCCACTCAGGTTCGTCTCCCCACGTGGGCGCGAACGTGACAGACGATGACGTCTGTTGAGATGAATCCGAAGCGCCCTTCCAGCTCGGGGTGAGAACGGAGCCTTGCGTCGTCACCCGACGGGCCACCTGCAACTCGGTCTCGGCAGGAATGAGCTGCGTGTCTGCGGCCCGCAGCCCCGGGTGCAGCCCCGGGTTCCCCGCGGCCCGACGGCCCCGCGCTGTGTGCAAACCACGCCGCGAGGCCTGCCTCCCTCCCTCCGAGCTTCAGCGGCCCCAGCCTTCAGCAAGAAGCAGATCCGACGCGAGCTCCCCGGACACGGTCACAGGAGGAGCTGCGGAGAGGCTCCGGGAAAAACCGCGTTTCCGCGACCCACGGGTCTCCCCGCAGGCGGCCAGGCAGGCGGCGAAAGCACCCCCGAGGCGGCCAGGACGCGAAGGCAGACCAAGCCCTTTCCTCGGCTCTCCCCGGAAGGCGACACCGCCAGGAGAGGCTCGTCTGGAGACGTGGGGGCTTCCCCGCACCCGGCCGCGGGGGCGCGGAGCAGGCAGCACCGCAGCCCAGAATGGGGGCGGCGGAGGTGGCCCGGCTCTGCGTGGCCGGTCCGCGGCCCGAGGCGTGCTCCCGGGGCCCTCTGCTGTCCTGAGACCCCGCTGGCCCGGCGGACGGCGGGCGCTGTGTCCCGGGCCGGGAAGGCCCGAGACGGGAGCACCCCGCAGGCGCAGCGAACAGGTCACGCAAGGCCTCGGTCGCGCGTGTGCGCACGGACCCGGCCACGAACACCAGTTCGCGCCCCGAGGCCGCCCCGGCTCAGCCGCCCCGACACCGCCCCCGCCCGGGACACCTGCGGCCACGTCCACTCACGGGAACTCGGGTCCAAGAGCACCGCCCGGCCGAAGGTCCGACGGGGCGGCAGCCGTGGGGCTCGTGGCGCCGCGTCCCGGCACGAACCGAACCGAACCGCGGATGGATCAGCGACGCGGCTGCGCGCGGTCCGGAGTCTCCCGGGTTTGGGCGTTTCTTCACGACCAGCTCTCGGCCGTTCTCCGCGGGAATGAGGCGCGGAGACGCCGCAGCTTTCTCGGACGCGACGCCGCTTCGGAGCCGCTCGGCGAACCGCAGGCCTTAACCACCTCCTCGCGCGGATATCCCGCGCGTATCCGGCTCTGCCACCCCAGACATGGCGCCCACGCCGCTCCCAACATGGCCGCGGGGCGGGGCCTCCGGCGGGGGTGTGGTCGGGAGCCGCTAGCCAATGGGGCGGCGGCGGGGGCGCAGGAAACGGGGAGGTCGCGCAGGCCGCAGCCAATGGGGAGGCGACGCGGGCCGTTTGCCGGAGGCCGCCGCGGGATGCGGCATTCCCGCCATGTCGGACCCGCGCGCGCCGGACGCGGCCTCGGGCTCCGGCTCGGGCTCGGGGTTCGGTGGCCGCAGGAGGACCTGGACCGAGCTGCTGGGTAAGAGGGCGTCGGGGCCGGGGGTGGGGTGGGTGGTGCCGGGCCCGGAGGAGACCCCCTTCGCGCCGCAGCCTCCGCCGGCGCGGTCCCCGGCCCTTGCGCCCCGGTGCCCTCTCCCGAACCCCAGGCGTCGTCCGGCCGGCCCCTGGGCACCGGCGGGGCTGGCCACCAGCCGGCCGGACGTGCAGGGACAGGTCGTACGGGCCGGGGGCAGAAGGTGCAGCGCGGGCGTCCCGCAGCCCCAGAGCCCGGGGCCTCAGGGCCAGGCTGTGCCCCGGGACGCGGGGCGCGGGCGCGGTGCTGTGGGCGGACCAGACCACACTGGGCTTCCTCGGCTGTGGCCAGCGTGTCCCGCTGCCAGGCGGCCCGCGCGCACGCGTGTGTCTCGGGGCCGGCCGGAGGGACCGCCCTCGTTCCCGGGGGTGAGCAGGTATGAGTGAGGTCCGGTGGGGTGAGGTCCGGAGCCCAGGATCCAGGAAGAATTCTTGACACGGCTTCGGTGCACAAGAGCGGTTTATTCAGGCGCGGGGACAGGACCCGTGGGAAGACAGGGCTGCTGCCCGGTGACCCGAGGAGTGGCGGACTTTATCCTCGGGAGCTGGGGAGCTGAGGACAAAGGCGGTGTTCAGAAGGGCCAGCGTGCGCGAGGAAGGCTGTCAGGGTGTCGGAGGCCGCGCTGTGCTGTGCTTGTTCTCCCTCCCGAGGCGCCCACTGGGAGCTTCCGGTGGAATGTCACCTTTCTGCTCTCGCACGTGCCTGTCGGGGAGCTCTAGCGTTAGAACAAGTTCCGCTTGGGGTACAGCTCCTTTCCTCCGGGCCTCCCCCAGTTTTACGGAGGGCAGGCAGTGTCAGGGCTTCGGGAACTGAGTTACGGGTCTTTGGAAGTTAGGCTGTTGGTAGGAAAGCCTCTTCCTCCTAAATCACTAGGACATTTGTGAACCGAGGGAGACTCCGCTCTTGGGGGACTGTGATCTCTACAAGCTAACTCTTTGCTCTTCCTTTGGGGCAGCCAGGAGCGCCTGAGGACTGTTGCATAGAACCCATGGGGGCGGGGTTGCGGGGTGTCAGCTTCTGCTTTGTCCTCAGCTAGCCTTTTGCTCGCTCATGAGGGACACTGGCGGAGGCCTTGGTCCCTTCCTGCAGGAAATGGGCGTCGATCCGGAATGCACAGGAGCCCCGTGGAGACACTGGGTCCCCGGGGTGCCTCTCAACAGGTCTGGAATGTTCCCGAGTCTGCTGGAGGGAGGGTTTCAGGAGTGCTCTGATGTGTGCACCTGATTTCCCCACAGCGGGAAGGGTCGGGAGGCAGCCGCCGGGTCCCGGAAGGGAGCACGAGCTTCGGGAATCAGCCGCGCGCCTCCTGAGACGCCATCTGAACCTGAAGGACCTTTTGGTTGAGGTAAGAATTGGTTGGCCCCAGCCGAGGCTGATCTACACGAAGAGACACCCGGAAAGCCCCCTGAGCTTCTGGGAGAAGCATCTGCTCCGTGTTGACCAGGTGAGAAAGAGATCGTCAGCGTTTATCTTCTGGGACGTGAAGTAAGTTTAGAGTGGATGTAGTTTCTTTCAGAAAGCTTTGGCAAGTTTCACTTTTTTAAAAATGTTTATTCAGGGCATCTGGGTGGCTCAGTCCATGAACTGTCTGCCTTTGGCTCAGGTTGTGATCCCGGGGTCCCAGGATCAAGCCCTGCATTGGGCTCCCTGCTCCGTGGGCAGTCTGCTTTTCCCCTTCCCTTTGCGCACCCGCCCAGACAGATTGTTTTTATGCACACACAGCTTGAACTTTAACTAGAGTTCTTTGTGTTTGGTCTCTAGGTAGAAGGTCCTGCATGTAAAACTCTGTGTCTCGATCAGTTGATGGGTCCCGAGGCCTCTGCTGGTCCTTCTAGTTCATTCATAGGTAAGATAGAGCTCAGCTTTCTGAACACATATAGTTACGGAACAGCTTTCTGTAAAGTGACCTGGACCTGCTTGGGGCGCCTTATAAAAATGTTATTTAAAAGCAGCGTTTGACTCAACGTGGGACTCAGAAGAAGGAGGAGCCAAAGTGTCCCTTGGAAAAATATGAGACTGTAATGTGTACCTCGTTTATGCAGGTGGGGAAAACAGGTTGTCCTACATCGGAGAGAGCAGGTGGGAAGCCAAAAGGACAGGGTTGGGAGTATTTCAGGACATTTCAGTTTGAGAACAACGAGATCAGGGAAGTTCTGTGGAACAAAAAAATCCGTTATTTTCTGGACATTCACATTTTTATTATGAAATGACTGTCATTTCGGTATGGTATTAACTAATTCATTAATTTGTCTAAAGTATCTACTAAAATAACTGTAAACAGACTCACCTTGAGCCCTGATCACTACCAGTCTTTGGTGGATCATACTGATTTTCACTGCCCCGTGTTTGAATTTCACGTCTTAGTGTCACCATTCTGGGGAACCAGGCTCAACCACACGCTTTTTTTAAAAAGATTTTATTTATTTATTTGACGGAGAGACAGCCGGAGAGGGCACACAAGCAGGGGAATGGGAGAGGGAGAAGCAGGCTTCCTGCTGAGCAGAGAGCCTGATGCGGGGTTGGATCCCAGGACCCTGGGACCATGACCTGACTGGAAGGCAGATGCGTAACCAGTTGAGCCACCCAGGCACCTCACCCTGTCTATTTTTTTTTTTTTTAAGATTTTATTTATTTATTTGACAGAGATCACAAGTAGGCAGAGGCAGGCAGAGAGAGGAGGAAGCAGGTTTCCCGCTGAGCAGAGAGCCTGATGCAGGGCTCGATCCCAGGACCCCGAGATCATGACCTGAGCCGAGGGCAATGGCTTAAGCCACTGAGCCACCCAGGCGCCCCTCACCCTATTTCTTAATAGAAATTTTTTTTGGTGTTAAGCTGAAGTTCTTTATGTATTTTAGGTATTAACCCCTTATCAGATATGTCATTTATAAATATTTTCTCCCATTCAGTAAATTGCCTTTTTGTTTGATTGATGGTTTCCTTCATTGTGGAAAAATAATGGCTAGAAATCAACATTTTCTCCTCTTCTACCATGAATAATTTCTTGACCCCAGTAGTTGATAATTTCTAATATTGTCATTTGGAATCTTTGTAAGTACTATTAATGTTTTAATTTACATATTGGTATGCGTTTTCAGGGCCCTGAAGATAATGGGCATGTTCTAGAGTTTACTTTTCCTTTAAAAAAAAACAAAACAAAACCTTAGTTTTGGAAGTCAATTAAATTAGAAAGCTATTTTGGGGGCGCCTGGGTGGCTCAGTGGCTTAGGGCCTCTGCCTTCGGCTCAGGTCATGATCCCAGGGTCCTGGGATCCAGCCCCGCATCGGGCTTTCTGCTTGGCGGGGAGCCTGCTTTCCCCTCTCTCTCTGTCTGCCTCTCTGCCTGCTTGTGATCTCTGTCAAATAAATAAATAAAATCTTTAAAAAAAATTAGGAAGCTATGTGCTTGTAGGCATTATCTATTTTCAGGCTGTTCAGCATTCTTTATTATTATTATATTTTAAGACTTTATTTATTTGACAGAAAGACACACAGCAAGAGAGGGAACAGAAGCAGGGTGGTGGAGAGGGAGAAGCAGGCTTCCCCGAGAGCAGAAAGCCAGAACGTGGCTCGATCCCAGGACCCTGGGATCAAGACCTGAGCCGAAGGCAGATGCTTAACGACTGAGCCCCCCAGGCGCCCTGATTTCTTACTTCATGGATCGTGGACCAGGGGCTGGGTGCTCAGGAGTCTGGTAGCTACAGCTGAAAAGGCTTTTTAAACCCTAGGTCTTCTGTTTTAGACGTAGTTTGTCTCCGGGTTTTTGTTCTGTCTTTAAGGTTCTGCTTTACGGGATCAAGCCTCGAAACTGGGTGTCCCAGTGGCTGTGCTGTCCAGTCGGACAGTGGTGTCCAGCATTGTGCAGATCTGTGCGTCCAGTGGCGAGCCCTCCCAGAAGGTGCTGCTGAATGCAGAGCAAAGGGTAAGACGCGGCGCTGGGAGCTAATGGTACTTATTCGTTACTTCTGAGCTATTTGGCGTAATAGGACATTTCTTAAATGTTGTTTCAGGTACTTTATTTTTTGCTTTTTTTAAGATTTAATCTCTCTTTTCAGAAGAAACTGTCTTCCTTGTTGGAGGTGGCTCAGTATTTATTAGCTCATGGTATGTTCTCCCGTCTCTCCTTCTGTCAAGAGCTATGCGAAGTCCAGGTAAAAATCTGACGTTGCGGCTCTGCCTCTAGGGGCTTCTCAGGCAGTCTTGTGTTGAGCGGAGACAACAGAGTCCCAGCATGTTCTTAGGGATTCTACCAAGCATCTCATTAATCACGGGTGGGAAGGGAGGCATTCAGCTCATGTCTCTGTGGGTGGGAAAAAAAGTGCCTTCAGTGACCGTATATGTCAGTATTCACCCATCGTTAGTAATGTTTATCAGACTGTACCACAGAAACATGGTCTCTCTTCTTAGGTATAATTATGAACAATTTCCCATGGTAGTATAGTAAAGTAGAAAATTATAATTAAAAAATTATTTTTATTCTGTTTTGAAGCGTTTTGAATTCAGTAGGTTTACAGATTTTTGAGTAGTTGAAAGTACTCAAGGTAACTCGTTATTAAATGAGATCAGTAAGAATATAGTGAAAGGAAAGGACAGCCCAGGTGATGTTGCGTTCATGGTCCCCCCCCCATTCTTCTATCCAGCATACTTTACGTATGTGTCTGTAGCTGTGTCAGTGTTGCTGTGGTCCCTGTGCTCGATGGCGGCTGTGTAGTTGGAGGGAGGGCAGCCGGGTGCCCGTGCATTGTCATGACGTAGGTGTCCACAGGTGTGCAGGGAAGAGTGGATGGCTGCATGGTTGGTGGCAGGAAAGGCTTTGTAAGAGAGCTGGCAGCTGCACGGGGTGTGGAGGAGGAGTGCCGTTTTGTTGGGTGAAGGCGAGCTTGGCAAAGTAGGCCATGGGACACAGGAGACTTGAGCAAGATGTCCCGGGGACAGGGGCGAGGGTGCTGTGGTGCAGATGGGGGAGCTCGCTGGGACAGAGAACAAGAGACACAGACACCGGGTTATAAGGGTCCTGTGCTGTGTCCAAGAGTCTGGGCCTTTGTTCTGAGAGCTGCGAAGAGCCACCAAAGGGTCCAAAGAAGAAAGAAGGTTGCCATGTCCAGTTTGTACTGTGGGATCTTGTATTGGCCACAGGGGACTAAGTCCTAGAAGCAGGTGGCACTAGGGACTGGACAGGGTGCTGGGGGCTGGGGAGGTGAAGAGTGGGAGCAGTAAGTCTGAAGCCACCGTGACCATGTACGTGTTTGGGGCTGTGCCTGTCACTCCACCCCAGTTGTCCGTAGGGTCCAGGAGTTCAGCGTACGGCTCTGCACTTTGTAGGAAAATGTGTGCACGAAAGACGCTTACTACTCTTATTTTCTTCAGAATTCTTTGTTGCTTGAAGCTGTGTGGCGTCTTCACGTACAGAACATTGTGAGCCTCCCGGAGCTGTGGGAAAGGTAGTGTACCAGTGATTATTCTACCTGACCTTAGTGTTATAGGACTTACTTTTTGTGGTCTAGTGTATTATGATTTATTTATAAATCAAAGCCAAAAATCACTGAGAGAAAGTCTTCATTATTTAAAGAGAACATTTGTTATAATCAAATTCTTTGTCATGTACAAACTTGGTAATGTTTTCTTTGTATAAAATCTATCATAGGAGGGATACCTGGGGGCTCAGTCGGTGAAGCATGTGCCTTTGGCTCAGGTCGTGATCCCAGGGTCCTGGGATCGAGTCCCACATCAGGCTCCCTGCTCAGTGGAGAGCCTGGTTCTCCCTCTGCCTGCTGGTCCCCCTGCTTGTGCGCGCGCTCGCTCTCTCGCGCTCTCTCTCTCTCTCTCAAATAAATAAAAATATTTAAAATTTTTTGTCTTTTAAAGGGGATGCCTGGCTGGCTCAATTGGAAGAGCATAAGACTAGATTTTAGGATTTTGAGTTTGAGACCTATGTTGGGTATAGAGATTACTACAAAAAATAAAGTAAACTTCTTACCTAGAAAAAAAAATTATTTTTAAAGACTTTATTTGAGAGAGAGAATGAGAAAGAGAACGACATGGGGGAGGGTCAGAGGGAGAAACAGACTCCCCACTGAGCAGGGATTCCCTGTGCAGGCCTCGAACCTGGGACTCCAGGAAGATTACATGAGCCAAAGGCAGTTGCCCAACCAACTGAGCCACCCAGGCACCCTGAAAAGAATTTTATTTTTTTTTAATATTTATTTATCTGTCAGAGAGCGCGAGAGAGACAGAGAGAGTGCACCCACACAAGCAGGGGGAGTGGCAAGCAGAGGGAGAGGGAGACTCCCTGCTGAGCGAGGAGCTGGAGGAGGGACTTGATTCCGGGACCCTGGGATCATGACCTGAGCTGAAGGCGGCAGCTTAACTCACTGAGCCACCCAGCCGCCCCCGCATAGAAAATTAAAAAAAAAAAATTTAAAAAGAGATATTCAGATAAATATGGTTGATAGAATGTGTGTACCTACTTTTATTTCCTTCTTAAGTCCCATCAAGAGTAAGGAAAATGACTTGATTCAAAGATAACCGCTTACAGAGGGCAGTAGAAGAGAAGAGAGGAGAAGCAAAGTTTTGGAAGCAGAAGGCAGAGAGACCTGTGATAAATGACCGAGGAGGCTTGAGATAGACTTGCCCTTAGCCAGCAGTGTGGTGCTCAGTCTGTTCCTAAAGGACCGCAGGGTGGGAGAGCTGAGCACCCCTGCCGGAAGGTGGAGGAGGGTGACTCAGTATCTCTGAATGCACACAGAGGAGGCCTTGGGAGCTCTGGCCTGCCATGCTCTCGGCCACGCTCTTGCCACGCAGAAAGCCAGAGATGGGTATATTTGTCATCAGGTCAGGAAAAACTGAGTGTCTAATTTGGGGAACCCTGAAGCACTGTTGAAAAGTCTGTGTTGAAATCAATGGCGTTGTGACACGTGGGTCACATCTCGATTTGAAAAGTTGAGTCTTCACCTTAGAACAGAAAAATTCTAGGTAAGTCATAGCGGGAAAATGAGATTATGAAAGTACTAGAAGAAATCATGGAAGATGACCCTATAATCTTGGAGCAGGAAAGGTCTAACTATGATATAAGGCCCAGGACTTAGGCTGACAAATTTTAACTATGAAAAACACGTTTCTTGACCCATGCACCTGGGCATAGGGGGATTTAAACAAGTGTCCAGATTGGGAGGGGAAGAGCGAAGCTGTCTGCAGGGGACCACATCTTACGTATTGAATAGCCTAGGGAACCCCTACTGAGAAGTATTAGCGCGTCAGCAGCTTTTGCAAGGTTGCAGGAAACAGCTCCAACATTCAGAATCAGTTGTGTTTTGTTTTATTTTATTTTTTAAGATTTTCTTTATTAGAGAGATGGAGAGAGAGCACAAGTAGGCAGAGCAGCAGGCAGAGGGAGAGGGAGAAGCAGGCTCTCCACTGAGCAGAGAGTCCAACACGGGGCTTGATCCCAGGACCCTGGGATCATGACCCGAGCCGAATGCAGCCGCCCAACTGACTGAGCCACCCAGGCACCCCTCAGTTGTGTTTTTATATAAGAACGTGAACAATCTGAAAAGGAAGTTAAAATTTCATTCGGGCCCCTGGCTCTAAGAGCTAGAGAAACAGACATTCCCTGCTCATGGACTGGAACACCTGATATTGTTAGGAGGGCGGCATCCCCCATGCCCCCAGCACTGACTGATGCATGCGGCTTGATCTCCATCAAAACCTAACTTGGCTTTTTTCCATACATGGACAAGCTGATTCTGATACTGAAGTGGAGGTGCAGGGGGCCCTGAGTAGCCAAAAATTCTTCAGAGAGAACAACAACATTGAGGGGTCCCAGGTCCTGTTTTCAGAACTTACTATAGAGCTGGCCTGTGGTGCTGGCCTAAGGGTAGACCTAGAGCAGTGGGCCAGGATTTCCAATCCAAATGTAAAGCCCTACATTTCTGTCATTGTTTTTTGTTTTGTTTTGTTTTTTTTTTAGATTTTACTTATTAGATGGCACAAGCAGGGAGCCCAATTTGGGGCTCAATCCCAGGACCCTGGGATCATGACCTGAGCTGAAGGCAGACACTTAACTGACTGAGCCACCCAGGTGTGCCCATCATTAGTTATCTTTTTAAAGCTTTATTTACTTATTTTAGAGAACACAAGCAGGAGGGGCAGAGGGAGATAGAGAATCCCAAGCAGACTCCATATTCAATGCAGAGCTCGATGCAGGGCTCGATCTCACAAGCCTGAGCTCATAACCAAGAGTCGGATGCTTAACCCACTGAGCCACCAGGTGCCCTGTCAGTTGATTTCTGACAAGGGTGCCAAGACATCGAATGGGGGGAAATGGTCTGTTTTACAAACGGTATTGGGACAACTGGACATATACATGCAAAAGAATAAAGTCAGACCCATGCTCCACACCACACACAGCAACTAAGTCATCGTGCATCCAAGACCTTGACGTGAGAGCTAAAGCCCTAAAATCTCTAGAAGAAAATCTAGGGTTACGTCTGCATGAGCTTGGATTAGGCATTTGTTTCCTGGACAGGATGCCTGAAACTCATGCAACAAAAGGAAATGTAGAGGGAAAATTAATGCTTCACCAAGTTATAAAACTTGTGTCAACACTGTTAAGACCATGAAAAGACAGTCCATAGAATGGAAGACATTTTTTTGCAAATCACGTATCTGATAATCTAGTATCTAGAATAAAGAACTCTTGTAGTTCAACGATAAAAAGACAATTTAATTACAAATGGACTAAGGATTTCAATAGACAGTTGTCCAAGGAGGGTACACATAAGGCCAAGCACAAGAAAAGGTGCCAGACGTCAGAGGTGCCAGAGCCAGGGGCCCGAATGAAATTTTAAGGTGAGGACCCCCCCACCCCACTGCTCCTGCTTCCAGATCCAGGCTCCCCAGATGGTTCTGCATGGCTGAGGCCCTTGACCAATGTCTGTCCTGTGACAGCCTAAAATTGCTGCTGTTTTCTTTCTTTCTGATTATTTTCTTTCTTTCTGATTATTTTTTTTCCCCCAGGTAGTAGTCAGCTGTTCGAGTTATGCTCTTTAAAAATGATTCTTTTTAATGCCAGTAGCAGCTTCCCCTCCAGCTCTTGGGTGTTAGTGGCCCTCTCCTGACCTCAGGGCACGCTCCAGGGGACTGCCAGCTGGTTCTCAGTGCTTAGGCTTCCTAGTGAAGTGTGTGTGAAAGAAGAGGGCCTGATGGATTCGGGACGGTGGTGAGCCCGGGGTGAGCTGTGTGCTTTGTCCCTAGTCATGCCGACACGCAGTCCACGGTTGCGTGGCTCTTCAGGGACCTGTGCCTTCTGTGTGAGCAGGTGGAAGCGTCCACTCAGCACACGGACATCGCCCGGACTATGCTTTCTGGTAGGTGCACACCAGGGCAGGTTCATGGGCAAAGTTGAGGTCCATGGGGATGCTTTCTGCGCGGGTCTGTGGGAAATGGACAGCCCCACTCTAGCCTAGGAATTTGGAATGGAACCGTCTTTACCTGGACGTGCTCCATGGGTCTGCTTACCCCTGAATGCTGTGAGAGCTTTGATACAGTCCGTCAGTTGCCCCATTGTGTTTGGGGGCCTATCACTGGTGTGTTTAAAATATGCAGATTATGACCTGCTGAATTGGGAGGCACAGCCACCCACATGGGGTTGTCCGGTAGCTTTATCAGCACCCAAGCTCTCCCTTCTGGGAAGAGAAAACCCCCAGAGCCATGTTGACTGGAGGTGTGGCTTCAGGGCACTTACGGAGAGAAGTCAAGTCACAGGAATCTGTACTTTCAGATCCCAGAAAAGGAGGGGTGTGGGGAGCTGGGGAAGCCCACAGGCGAGGCAGAGCAGGCACCTGTTACTTGTATGGTGGTTCGGCCTGAGGCCACTGACTTTCTGTGGACTCCATTCTAAGCAGTTATTTTAAAACGTGCTCAGAAAAAGCAAAGTAGAAACTGTGGCAAGCGTGCTGAGCTCACGGCCTGATCTACACATAGACTTGGGTGAGAGCAGGGGCCCCATGTTGTCCTGGACAGCAGCTCAGAGTGGCTGTCTCTTGTCACACTTGTTTTTCTGGGTGCATTTCCCTTAGAGTGGGCCCTATCCCTGATTCCTCTCTGAGCCAGCAGATCCTGGCCATTGCCAGGAATGTCTGAAGGACAAAATGTACAAGTAGAAAATTAGATGAGAAGTGGAATGTTCTGTACAGGTAGCCTATGAATTTTTTTTACATTGCAGAAGAGGTGTTCCTTTTTCCTAAAACTTTCTTGGTGATGGATGTGAGCTCCTTATGAGTTCCCGAGTCTAGACTCAGAGTTTAAGTTTAAATCGAAGATGAGACAAAAAATCTTCTAATCTTTTCAGGAAGTAGGAGTCTGCTTCCTGCCTTGTTCCCCAGAATGTAATGCTTCTGGTCCTTCTAGAACCGGCCTTACATTATTTGTTTAGGAGATTGGCTGGAGAGACAATCCACAGGAAAACTTAGATGCTTTTTTTTTTTTTTTAAAGATTTTTTTTGTATTTATTTGACAGAGAGAGAGGGATCACAAGTAGGCAGAGAGGCAGACAGAGAGGGGGAAGCAGACTGCCCGCTGAGCAGAGAGCCTGATGTGGGGCTCGATCCCAGGACCCTGAGATCATGACCTGAGCCAAAGGCAGAGGCTTAACCCGCTGAGCCACCCAGGCATCCCCCTTTTATTTATTTATTTTAAAGATTTTATTTATTTATTTATTTGTCAGGACCGGGGGGACAAACAAGCAGGGGGAGTGGGAGGGGGGAAGCATACTCCCCACTGAGCAGGGAGCCTGAGGGGGTCTCGATCCCAGGACCCCTGGATCATGACCTGAGCCGAAGGCAGACGCTTAACCGCCTGAGCCACCCAGGCGCCTGCCCCGCCGCCCCCCCGCTGCCGCCTTTTTTTAAAGTGATCTTTACACCCAACATGGGGCTCAGACTTAACACCCCTGAGGTCAGGCGTCATCCACTCCACCGACTGAGGCAGCCAGGCATCCCCAGATACTTTGTTTTAAGAGAAAAATCCTTCCCATAAACTCGATTATGAGTATTTCCCTTTCAAGTAGAGCAGCGAGAAGCAAAGTCTGGTTCAGGAAGGTTTGGGTTGGTTGGGCCAGTGAAGGCGTGTGCGTGGGGAGTGGAGCGGGAAGAAGAGACATGGGTGCGCACCTTTCCAGGTGTGGGGAAGTCGGTGCCCTGCGTGATCCACGGTGTGCATGTCCGTCCTCGGGTTTTGTGGTTTTTCAGATTTCATGCAGTTGTTTGTTTTGAGAGGATTTCAGAAAAACTCAGATCTCAGAGGTGTGGAGCCTGCACGCGTGGCCCGGGTAAGAACGTCAGATGGAGAGTCTGGAAGTGGCTTGTGACAACAATGGAAGTTCTTACTTAGACCAGTGACCCCACATGCATCTATAAGCTTTTTTTTTTAAAGATTTTATTAGAGAGCACAAGTGGCCAGGAGGGGTGGGGGGAAGGGGCAGAGGGAGAGGAAGAACACGGCAGATGACATGGGGCTTGATCCCAGCATCCTGGCATCATGGCTTGAGCTGAAGGCAGACACTTAACGACTGAGCCCCCCAGGCGCCCCTCATCTGTCAGCTTTGATGGGAGATCTGTACTGTTATTTTCCTGAGGTGCTCCCCTAGTGCCATTACTCCCTACGTCTAGTGGACATGAGGAAATGGAGCAAAGCAGGGATGTCTCCGCCATTTTCTGGTTTCCAAAGTTCCTGCGGGTGAAAGCCTTCAGCACGTCCCAGAATTGGAGAGCTTTTTAGCAGCAGAACTCTGTGCGGACCCGTGAGCCCCAGGCCGTGGGAGGCCGGCAGGGTGAGGCCAGGGCCCGGGGCCACGCTGAGAGAGGTCCTGGGGATCGCGGCAGATCCTTGCAGGAAGTCTGCCTTTTGCTCAGTTGGGTCTCCCCAGTGTCGGGCTGTGTGTGGAGGCACTTTATCATTTGCCTGTAGGGTGACTGCTTGTTTCCCTGGGCAGTACCCCAAGGTGAGTAACCGTGGCCCATGTTCTGCTTTGACAGGTTGCGGTGACCGTGCTGCAGAGGATGCTGGTCTGTGAGTTGTCTGTGCCGAGCCCCAGGCTGGGCAACGGCTAGTTGGCTAACCAAGGGTTCCCAGGGCTTCCTGCCTTTCCTCTTCAAGTCCTCACCCGAGCTCACCCTCAACTGTTCATCCTGCTTTCAGATGTCGGTGGCTTTGCATTTAATGTCGGGAGCCATGAGTGACAACCTGTTAACAGTTAACTAGGGGAGCATTTTATTGCTTCCGACATTTGATGGATTTAAAAGGCTTAAGTCTTTGGTACCATTGGATTGTTTGGGGGACCTGTACTCATGGGGGGTGTAGGAGGCCGACGGGGTCTCTTACCTGGAAATTGAGGAGCTTCCCTTTCTCAAAGACTCACTACCTGATTTGTCCGGGAGTAGCTGGTCAGGGGTCATTTTTGGTGGATTGTGAGGCTGAACTGTTGTGTTTTCTGTTCCCACCACCTGTCGTCAGTCGCTCTCGAGGCATTGGCCGCCGGGCTGCAGGACAAATCCCCAGCGTACAGGACAGTGAAGAACTGGTGCGTCCTGCAGGCAGGCCTGCTGGGTTTGCGCAGACCTTCTCTTGAAGGTCCAGGTGTCTGAACCACTCTTGGAGCCTCAGCGCCTGGCTGCTGCTCATGGTTCTCTGCCACTGGGACAGTGTCCAGGGAGGACGCCCGCTGGAGAGCACTGGGAGCCCTCTGGCCCACCTGCTTCTGAAGATGAGGCGGGAGGCTGGCCGTCCCCTTCTGCCTGAACCCTCTGTCACCTGGGTGTCTGTACTCCTGGTGTGAGCCCGGATTCCCACCCAGGGCACCCCTGGAGCGACCTTCTCACTGGGCTCTCCCCCTATGCCAGTGCCCCATGCCCTCTCCCCACAGGAGCCTTCTCTGCTCCCCAGGGCTGGCGCTCGCACATCCCCGTGGTCACGATTTTGCCACATCAGCTTTCTGCGTGGCTCTATGGAGCCACACATTAGGATTGGTCATTGGGGGGTCGGGTTTGCTCCACAGTAATGGGGGGGGTCTGGCCTGGAAGCTGGTTTTCTCCTGGGAATCCAGGAGAGTTTTCCCACATTCCCAGGCCTTGCAAATCCCTCCAGCTGTTCTGCCTCGATTGCCTGTGTTCCGGTTGCTTTAGCAAGCTGGGTCGTGCCGCACGTCGCTCACACCGATTATACGGCGTTGCGCTCTCAGTTTTATGCATTTTTATAACTGGGTTGCTCAAACCCATGTCCTGAGAGTCAGAGAATCACTATGGATGTATTTGTTTCTTTTTAAATTTCCTTTTTTTTTTTTTTAAGATTTTATTTATCTATTTGACAGAGATCACGAGTACGCAGAGAAGTGGGCCGGGGGGTGGGGGGGAAGCAGGCTCCCCGCAGAGCAGAGAGCCCGATGTGGGGCTCGATCCCAGGACCCTGAGATCATGACCTGAGCCGAAGGCAGAGGCTTAACCCACTGAGCCACCCAGGCGCCCCTTAAATTTCCTTTTTTAAGAAAGATTGCTCTATATTAAAAAAAAAAAAGATTGCTCTATATGAGAGAGAGGGAGTGGGGGGGAGGGGCAGAGGGAGAGTCCCCATCAGACTCTCATGGAGTCCCAGCATGGGGCTCAGTCTCATGACCCCGAGATCATGACCTGAGCCAAAACCAAGAGTTGGACGCCTAACCGACTAAGCCCCCAGGCAATCCTCTTTTTAAGTTTCTTATTTAGTTGCCAATCTTTACAATAAAACCAGACACTGCCCCCACCCCACCCTGGTCTGGATGGCAAGGCTTCCTGGTACATGGGACTTGCGTCATGGTTTTGTCTACCCGGAAGGCCAGCAGAGCCCATGGCTGCCCTTCGTGCCCAGTGTCTCCCCCTGACTCCTGTGACGGGAGCTCTTCTCCCTGGGGAACTGGGAAGAGCTTCAGTGACTCTGACCCTGGCTCACTGAAGTGCCCTCAGGGCCCCACTGTCAGGCAGCCCCGAGAGCCTTTGTCCTCCTGCCGCATCAGTGATGTCCTGCCCGCTGTCCTTCCTCCCTGTGCTGGCACAGGAGGTCCTTGGCTTCAGGAACCGTTACTGCATCTGAGTGCCTGTGGGTGCCAGGTGCTTTGCGCCAGCCTGGCTATTGCCCTGCTGCCCGTTATCCCCATTTCACAGATGGGCACACTGAGGCTTTGTGAGGTTGGCATGTTTCCAAAGGGAAAGCCTTCCCTTTCCAGGTGTCCTACTTCATGGGTGGCTTCTTTCTTATGGAACCCGCCCTTCTCTGGACTTCTTTTGTTTTATTTATTTATTTATCAGAAAGAGAGAGAGAGAGAGAGAGATAGATAGGGAGAGCACAGGATGGGAGGAGAGGGAGCAGCAGGCTCCCCGCTGAGTTGGGAGGCCGATGTGGGGCTCAATCCTAGGACCCCGAGATCATGACCTGAGCCGAAGACAGATGCTTCACCGACAGAGGTGCCCCCCACCCGCCCCCGATGCCCTTGGACTTCTTTTCACGTTTGTGGCACAGTGGTCTGGCTGGCGAGTGCTTCAGGGTTATGGGAAGGGCCAGCCTGTGTGCCCCCTGAACTTGGGGCTGGGGGCTTCGGGGTGCATGTGACCTTGCTGGACAGTGGCCTTTGATGAGCTCTTGCTGGGGTGTGGGTGTGATGTTGTCGGCCCTGCAGGGACCTCTCGCTGCTATGTTGGCAGGTTTGGCGTGTTCTGTGGACACATGTATGGCGGAACGATTTCAGCAGACGTGCCAAAGAGATTTTTCAGTCATACTCTGACTCAGGTGCTAACGCACAAGCCTGTGCTGAGAGGTGGGTTCCTGGACCCCCCTTGTTTGCCTCCCTCATGGGAGCGTGGGCCCTGAATGTTAGCGCTGAGATTGCTTAAGACTCGCGGGCACGTGAGTGTCAAATATCCTTTAATTTGAAAGTTACAAATTTTCGTAAAGAAAATTCAGAACTAACAAAGTATGGGAAGGAGAACTGTCACCTGTGTCATCATCGAAATAGAAGTACATTTAACGTGAAACCTTTCTTGTCTTTTCTCAGTAGATGAGTATCTAGTTATCAGAGTGGATTTCTAGATTCTTCTATGATAAATCCTCTATAATATAAGCACTGATGTGGGGGTTAGGGACCCTGACCCTGTGCAGTTGAAAATCTGCGTATAGCTTTTTTTAAAAATTTATTTAATTTATTTATTTGTCGGAGAGAGCACAAGCAGGCAGAGAGAGAAGCAGGCTCCCTGCTGGACAAGGAGCCCAATGTGGGACTCGATCCTAGGACCCTGGGATCATGACCTGAGCCAAAGGCAGAGGCTTAACCCACTGAGCCACTCAGACATCCCTAGCTTTAGACTTTCCCAGACACGAGTACTAACAACCTTCCTGGTGAAAACCACTTGATTAATACATATTTTGTATGTGACATGTGCTGTGTACTGTGTTCTTACATTAAAGTAAGTTGGAGCGAAGGAAGTAACGTTCAGACATGATAAGGAAGAGAACACATTGGCAACTGTACCGTATTAAGAAAAAGCAGCATGCGAGTGGACCCACGCATATCAAGTCCGTCTTGTTCAAGGGGTCATCTGTAGTTACAGGCTCTTTCCAGAGTGGTTGATGCCATGTCATGTGCCCACGAGTGTCCTTGGGGTGATGTCACCATCCGTCCAGTGATGGTGTTTGCAGGTGCTCAGGTTCCTGGGGAGACAAATGAACAGCGTGCCCGCCGAGCTCACTCTGTGTGTGGCACTGTGTCCCCAGGCAGGGTCGTCAGGTAGCACAAGGGAAACTTCTGGCCCTCGCCATGGTGCACTGTGGCCTGCTCCAGCCAGACCCCCTTGCAGCGGCGTCCTTGCTGATGGCTTACCCACCATTAGAGTTGAAAAGAGCAAAGTTCAACAATTGACGCGTTAGAAAATACAGCAGATACGGCAAGGGCTTAGCGACAAGGAGCTGGGCCGAAGACCCCTGATGGCAGAAACCGGTTCACGGACAGAAATGATTGCTAATGATTGAAAAAATGCAGATTAAGGCAGCTTTTTGTGATGACTGACATTTTTGTCTGTTTTTACTCCTGAATGAAGTTTCTGATGCTGTTCGGATGCAGAGAGAGTGGAGCTTCGCAAAGACCCACCCTCTGCTCACCAGTCTGTACCGCAGGGTGGGTGACGTGCTCCTGGGCTGGCAGCAGCGGCCACAGGGCCCCGGGGCTCCCGTCCAGGGAGGGTGAGGCCGGCAGGCTCCGCAGACCACAGCTGCTCCTGCCTAGACCCCTGGGGGCCCAGCGGCTGGACTTGTCACATGGGCGGAACACCTTCTCCTTGAAAGGAGACCGTTGCTGCTCACAGGGACCCTGAGGGTGGAGGCAGGCGTGGCTCTGGAAGGGGGGGTGAGGCCTGGCTGCCCAAGGAGCGGCTTGTTTCCACAGCCGAGCCGGGGACCTTCTGTTGCAGCTCTTCGCCATACTGGGCCCCGAGGAGCTGCTTGGCCACTTGCGGGAGGTTCTAGAAACACACGAGGTGAACTGGCGGCACGTGCTCTCCTGTGTGTCTACACTGGTGATCTGCCTGCCCGAGTCGCAGCGACTGATTAAAGGTGCCCTTGGCTGGGAGGCCCCGGCGTGTGTGTGTGGGTCCCGCTGTTGGTGGCTGAGCCTGTGGGTGGAGGTGGCTGCCCGCTGCTCTGCTCCCTATTAAAGGGCGCCCTGGGTCTTCCCGTCCATGCCCTCCATCTGCCTCCCATGCAGCCGCGTGCCGTTGGTGTTGGGTTGCTCCGGGCCCTCATGACCCAGTCTCTTGCACTTGGCACTGGGCGTGCACACGCTCCCACCCAGCGTGTCCTGCCCGTGGCACCACACAAGTCCTCGTCTGCCTCTCTCGTGGGTCCTTCCCTCCTAGACTGGGTGGCCCGACTGCTGGCCCGTGCGTTTGAGAACTGCGACCTGGACAGCATGGTCACCGCGTTCCTGGTGGCACGTCAGGCTGCGCTGGAGGGCCCCTCCGTGTTCCCGTCCTACCCAGACTGGTTCCAGGTGAGCCCCCCACCTCTGGCGGTACGCGCTCGCGACTGGGCCCCCGGCTCGCTGTCACAGGGACACTCACGCGCGTTCAGTGGTCAGGTCTGTTTGGCCCGCCTCCCCCGGGGCCCCATGCTGCCCTGTCCAGGGGCTGGTCCTCCCCTCGTGGCCGCTGCGCCTGCCGGTCCGGGTCCCCAGGTCGGGGTGCTGTCGGGAAAACGTGAAGACAGTTGTGGTGGGTCTGCACCATGTGTGTCCTCGTTGGCCCTCCCCTCAGTGGACGCTGCCCTGGTTTCTCGCCCCGTCCATGCCACAGTGCCCAGACCTGCTGGGGCTGCTGCTGTGGGGGCGTCTATCCACACATCCACTTTGAAGGTTGGGAGAGCGTCAACCTGGTGGGTAGAGAGCCATCCGAGTCCTTGTAGATATTTCGGGTTTGCCTGGCGCACTGCCTGGCTGCCTGGTGGCTGCTTGTGGGGAGCCCATGCTCCCCAGCTCTGAGGGCAGCTGCACCAGCCAAAGCTGCCTTGGCCCAGCCTCTGCCCACCTGTTGGGGAGGATGGGCAGGCACGGTGTTTGCTCTCATCTCCTCACCCCTGTGTTCCCAGCAAGAGCTGCTGGCCCAGGGGCTCCTGCTGGACGCGCAGGGGCTCTGGCCATGTCCTCAGCCAGGGTTCCCTCGATGGTCCTAAGAGCCGGTCTGTGTCAGCATGTGGTTTCTTTCCCCAAGACCTGCGTCCAGGTCATTCAGTCCAACCAGGTGTCTCTGGGCCTGGGATTTGCTGAGTTTTTGGGCGACATATGGACGGGAATGCTTCGCACATGTTGCATTGATGGTGGGTGTTATTGGTTTCTTTTTACTTCTACCTTTTCAGTTTTATTGAGATACAGTTTATAGAAAATGCATGTAATTTAAGTGAAAGGTTGGGTGAGTTTGACAGATGTTTATGTGTATGTTCAGTGTTTGAAGATCTCTTTTAATCTTTATTTTGAGAATGTTAATGTAAAAAGGCCAACGTGATGACTTTGAATTTGAGCCCTTTGGGGTCCTGAATCCCAGTTCTCAGCTCACCTCAGTGTCCTTGTAACTGTCATTTTCCTGGAGTGACAGCATATGCCACTGTAGCCGCACATCTGGGGACGGGTCTGCCCCTCTGATACTTCCTGTAAATACTTCACAGACACTGCTCTCCTCTGGCAGCCTGTTTCTTGTCCTGTTTCCGGGGTGTCCTGAGGCTCATTCTTGACGGGATGCATGTTGCCAAGGGTCCCTAACCCTTGTGTAGACAGATGAGACGGAGGGAAGTGGTGCCCCTTGTACGTTGGTGGGAGCTGAATGGTGATGTGGGGGTGCTCCTCTTTCCATCTGGTGGCTTTTTTTTTTTTTTTAGTTTTTATTTTATTTTTTATTTTTTTTTAAGATTTTATTTATTTATTTGACAGAGAGCGAGAGATCACAAGCAGGCAGGAGGCAGGCAGAGAGAGGGGGAAGCAGGCTCCCCGCCGAGCAGAGAGCCCGATGTGGGGCTCGATCCCAGGACCCTGGGATCATGACCCGAGCCGAAGGCAGAGGCTTAACCCACTGAGCCCCCCCAGGCACCCTCTTTAATCCATTTTGAATGTGTTTTGTGTGTGGTGTAAGGAAGGGGACCAGGGTCATTCTGCATGCGGCTGTCCGGTTCTCCCAACACCATTTGTTGAAGAAACTGTCTTTTCTCCGTTGGATCATCTTTCCTTCTCCGTTGTGGATTACTTGACCAGAGTGATGGGTTCATTTCTGCGTTTTCTGTTCTGTTCTTTTGATCTATGTGTCTGTTTTTTGCAAGTAACATGATGTCTTGATCACTACAACTTTATAAGATTTCTAAAGTTTGTTTTATTATTATTATTTTTTTAATTTTTAAGTAATTTCTGCACCCAACATGGGGCTTCAAGCTGCAACCCCAAGATCAGGAGTGCTGTGCTCTGACTGCCAGCCAGGCACCCCATGATCACCAGAAGTCCAGAATTATGATGCCTCCAGCTTTGCTCTTTTTTTCCTCCCAAGGTTGCTTTGGCTATTTGGGGTCTTTTGTCCATAGAAATTTTAGGATTGTTTGTTCTACTGTGAAGAATGTTCTTGGTATCTTGGTAGGGTTTACAGTAAATTTATGGATTGCTGGGGTACTTGGGTGGCTCAGTCATTGAGCGTCTGCCTTCGGCTCAGGTCATGGTCCCAGGGTCCTGGGATCGAGTCCTGTGTCAGGCTCCTTGTTCGGCGGGACACCTGCTTCTCCCTCTCTCACTCCTGCTTGTGTTCCCTCTCTCGCTGTGTCTCTCTCTGTCAAATAAATAAATCTAAAAAAACACACAAAAAAATGGTAGAATTCATCAGGCCTGGAATTCTGTTTGTTGGGAGTTTATTAATGACTGAATTTCTTTGCTGGGAATTGATCTGTTCAAGTTTTCTATTTCTTTTTCTTCTTTTTAAAAAAATATATTTTATTTATTTATTTATTTGAGAGAGAGCGAGCATGTGCGTGAGAGGAGAGAATGTCAGAGGGAGAAGCAGACTCGGAGATCCTGGAACTCCGGGATCACGACCCTAGCAGAAGGCAGTTGCTTAACCGACTGACCACCCAGGCGCCCAAGTTTTCTATTTCTTCTGTTTCAGTTTTGGGAGGTTTTATATTTCTAGGTGTTTATCCATTTCTTCCAGATTGTCCAATTTGTTGGCATATAGTTTTTTGTCATGATGTCTTATAATTGTCCCTATTTCTGTGGTATTGGTTGTTACTTCCCTCTCATTTGTGATTTTGTTTATTGAAGTCCTTTCCCTTTTATTCTTGATAAGTCTGACTAGAGATTCCTCGTTTTTGTAGCTTTTTTTCAAAGAACCAGCTCCTGATTTCATTGATCTGTTATTTTTCTTTTTTTTTTTTGTTTTAGCTTCTGCATTATTTCTGCTTTCATCTTTATTATTTCCTTCCTTGTGCTGGTCTTAGGTTTTGTTTTGTTCCTTTTCTAGGTCCTTTAAGTGTAAGGTTAGGTCGTGTATTTGAGATTTTCCTCACCTCATGAGGGGGCCTGAATTGCGATAAACTTCTTTCTTAGAACTGCTTTTCCACATCCTAAAAGTTTTGGACTGTTTGTGTCCATCTTCATTTGTGTCCACATACTTTTTTTTTTCTTTGACTTCTTGGTTGACCCATTCGTTTTTAGTAGCATGTGGAAACTCCCATGTGTTTGTGGTTTGTCCAGATTTTTTCTTGTGGTCGACTCCTGGTTTTATAATGTTGTGGAGTTTGTTCTGTCAGTCTTTAGGTCGCTTTCTGGAGCATTTGGGATGATTTGAGTTATCTAGTTGTGTCTGTGGGACAAAGCGAGCTGGGGTCCTCCTGCTCTACCGCCATCTTCCCCTTACC
Organism: Lontra canadensis; assembly: GCF_010015895.1. NCBI lineage: Eukaryota > Metazoa > Chordata > Mammalia > Carnivora > Mustelidae > Lontra > Lontra canadensis. Next base: position 288,805 of record NW_022631002.1, read on the forward strand.
CGCTGGCTTCTTGTGTCTGCACCACTCTCCTGTTCAGAAGAATTCTGACCGAAATCTGGCGTTTCGATGGAGGTGCTGCAGGCCTCCACCCACAGTGGCGGAGGCTGTGGCGTTGTGGTGAGCTGGGCCACGGCAGGACTTCGTGTAGCTGGGTGTTCGGTTCTTGGCAGAGGCTCCTCACGGCCCTTCAGGGCCGGTGTCTGTTCTGGAATGCCCAGGGCCCCTCAGTTCCTGCAAGGGCCCACTTATGTCTTTGTGAGCTGGACACTTGTGAGCTGGCACTTGTGAGCTGGGCACTTTCAGGAGCGCCGGGGGCTGCCCTTCTTGGCCCCCTCCCTTGCAGTGACCTTGTCCTCACAGAAGAGTCTGGGAGTTACCGTGGTTCAGAAGTGGCTTCGTGGTGTGTAATGTGTTTATTTGCTGAGGAAACGCCCTTGGCAGGGCAGCTAATAAATACACTGTGCTTCTGAGGGTCACCGAGAGCGCAGTTACTGTTCCCTGAGGAATGGGGTTTTCATCTTTGCTGTAAGTGTTCAGCCCGTCTTCGCAACCAGGCAGAGCTGTGCACGGTGGGGTTGCTGGGGCCTGCGTGGCTGTTTGCCTTTGGGTGCAGCCGAGCCTGTGTCTGTCGCTACTGCCGTGTCCCTGCGTGGGTGGTGTGGCCCCTCATGGAGCCAGCTGCCTGGCCCTCACCCCGCCTCTCCCTCCAGGCCTCCTTTGGGAACACGAGGGGGTTCCACAGCGGCAGCAAGAAGACACTGGTCTTTCTCTTCAAGTTCCTGTCAGACCTCGTGCCCTTTGAGGCACCCCGGTACCTGCAGGTGAGCAGTGGCCCACACTCCCGGGCGTCCCCCCACTGGCCCCGCCGTGGGCCTCCCCACCAGGGATGTGCTTGTGCTCTCCGCCACGGGCACCACGTGGGTGCTACTGAGATGCCCAGGGACTGGCGCCTTATCTGTCCCTGGGGGGCTGTTGGTGACAGCACACAGTCCCTCACGAGGGCGGGGAGGTCTGTGCTGGCTCAGAAGGCACCTGCTTGGTGGGGGTACATTGTCGCGGATGCAATGCTACAGGCCCCTGTTTGGTTTTTGAATGATGCATTATTTATTTATTTTTAGGTAGTTTCAGGTTTTTTTTTTAAATTCCAGTTAGTTAACATATAAAATAATGTATTTTTCTATTGAAGAAGAACTAGAATATACCCCAAAGTGCACAAGGCCATTGCTTCCAGAGGTGGAAGACCTTACACCCTCAGATAGAGTTTGCATTTAAAAATTTTTTTTTATTATATTTATTTGACAAAGAGAGAGATCAAAAGTAGGCAGAGAGACAGGCAGAGAAAGAGGGGGACGCAGGCTCCCCGCTGAGCAGAGAGCCTGATGTGGGGCTCGATCCCAGGACCCTGAGATCGTGACCTGAGCCAAAGGCAGAGGCTTAACCCACTGAGCCACCCAGGTGCCCCTAGAGTTTGCATTTTTAATAACAAATCTGAATGAATTCCTTGATTAAAAATGCCTTCCTGCAAGCTTTCTTTTTAATCAGATAATTCTGCCCAGCATTGTTTGAAGGGTAGGGCACTAGAAACTGATTCTTAATTCTTCTTGTAATTCAGAAATTTCCATGACATTCCAAAGAATACATGTGACCTAAGGGACCAGGAATCCTATAGAACGTGCCATGACCCGGTGAAAGCTCAGGACTCCCAGCTGCCTTGAGGGCTCAACGCCTCGTCTGCCTGGGGCTGGGGCACCCCTGTGTTTGTACTGCAGGGGAGAGACTGGGGGGAGTGCCAGGCTGCGGAGGGTGAGGGCCAGCTCTGTGCAGGGACCCCGCCGCACGCTCTCCCTGGCCAGGCCAGCGTGGGAAGGAGAGACCAAAGCCGCATGTAGAGACAGACCCTCAGCCGGGGTTCTGTCTGTCCCAGCTCTGGCGGGAGCCCCCCAGAGTCCATGGCTCACTCATCCTCTGAGTTTCCAGCCATTGGTGTGAGTTCAGGCGGTGGCGGCAAGCTGTTGCTGCTGCCCCGGGAAGTCACCCCTCGTTCATGGGCTGTGGGGCTCTGCTCTGCCGTCCACCCGCAGGCACACATTCTCCACCCACCGCTGGTGCCGAGCAAGTACCGCTCCCTCCTCACGGACTACATCGCGCTGGCCAAGACGCGCCTGTCTGACCTGAAGGTGAGCGGTGGCCTCCCCTCCCCACAGTGGCCGCTCCTCAGCCTGTCTCTTCAGAGGCCTGGGCCTCATGTTGCCGCTGTGTCCCCTCTGCAGGTTTCAATGGAAAACATGGGCCTCTACGAGGATCTGTCTTCAGCCAGGGACATCATAGAGGTAAGGTCACCTCGGTTCTGCTGCCGCCTGTGGCCTCTGGCCTGTGCTCACCCAGTACAGTCCTTCCTGGACTCGGGAGCGGAGCACGTGGGCCTTTCCTGGCAGCTGTAGCTGGAGGGCGGGTAAGTTGCTCTGTGCAGAGGGGTCGGTCTGTCTTTCAGATCTTCATTCACATGGGTTTGCATTGAAGAGGTCTTTAAAACGGGGTGGGAGGAAGATCTGTGTTTCTAAGAATTGCAGGAAAAAGTGTTCACTGTATTTACATAAAGCAGATGTCAAATGGCTGTTTGGTGTGTGTGTTATTTTGAGATTCACTTACTTAGGGACAGCTGGGTGACTGGTCAGTGAAGTGTCTGCTTACGGCTCAGGTCATGATCCCAGGGTCCTGGGATGGAGCCCCTCATTGGGCTCCCTGTGTAGCCGGGAGTCTGCTTCTCCCTCTGCCCCTCCCCCTACTCATTCTCTCTCTCTCTCTCTCTCTCTCTCTCTGATAAATAAATAAGTGAAATCTTTAAAAAACAAACAAAATAAAAGACTCTCTTACTTAAATGTGAGTGGCCGGACAACCCTTATAGCTGCCATGAAAGTTTTAGGTGAATATTTTTAAGTAGTTTATTTATTTATTTATTTATTTATTTAAGATTTTATCTGAGAGAGACATCGAAAGAGAGCATGAGTGGGGGGGAGGGGGAAGAGGGACGAGCAGACTCCACACTGCGCAGAGAGCCCGACGTGGGACTCCATCCCAGGACCCTTGGGATCTGAGCGGAAGGCAGATACTTCATTGACTGAGCTGCCTCGGTGCCCCATAGTTTTAAGTATTTAACGTAGGTGTCTAAGATTTATTGCTATTCATATGTTGTTGTTTCATAATTTTGGTAACTCTGAAAAATTAAGTCCCTTCCCCTTCCCACTTCAGAGTCTTTCTTTGGAACCCTGTATTCTCCCGAAAGGGGTCAGAAGGTGGCAGAGGGTCTCAGGTGGTGAATGGTCCCTGAGGGGGCCTGTTGCTAGGTGCTTGCTTCCCGAGAGTGTGAAACAGCAGTCAGTCCCTTTCTGTGGTCTTGCTGGCCTTGGTTTGTCCCAACGTCCCTTGCTGTGCCAGCAGCCAGCCTGTGGCTATTGACCTTGAATTGGCAGAGTTGTCATGGTGTCAAAGGGTAGGCTGATGGCACCCTTTCCTGCTCAATGTCTTGGTTTTTTGTTTTTTGTTTTTTTTTTTAAGATTTTATTTTATTTATTTGACAGAGAGAGATCACAAGTAGGCAGAGAGGCAGGCGGAGAGAGAGGAGGAAGCAGGCTCCCTGCTGAGCAGAGAGCCCGATGCGGGGCTGGATCCCAGGACCCTGGGATCATGACCTGAGCTGAAGGCAGCGGCTTTAACCCACTGAGCCACCCAGGTGCCCCTCAATGTCTTTTCTTTGAAATCTTCTGTTCCTTTCCCCACCCTCCCTGTACGGAGCCAGCCCGATAGCCGAGCACAGCAGGATGTGGAGAAGGCCATCACGGTGTTCGAACACACAGGAAAGATTCCTGTCGCTGTCATGGAGGCCAGGTAGGGCCTTGCTTCCTGCATCGTCCCATCTGTTCTCAGAGCCACTCGTAACAGGGTGCCTGTTGCTGGGTGGCTGAGGATAGTTGCCCCAGCACAGGTTCTATAGTGAGGAGGCGCAGAGCCTTAGCTGTGAAACTCATTTTCTTGAGGAGAACCAATGGGTATGGTTGAGTAGAGCCCACAAAGTAGGACGAGAACGAGTCCATGGTTTGGTGGTTTGTGTGTTTGTTAATTTTTATGTTTAATTATTGTATTTATTTGAGAGAGAGAGAGAATAAGCAGTGGGAAGGAGCAGAGGGAGAGGGAGAGGCAGGCCCCCTGCCGAGCAGAGAGCCCGATGTGGGGCTCGATCCCAGGACCCTGGGATCATGACCTGAGCTGAAGGCGGACACTTAACAGCTGAGCCACCCAGGCGCCCCTAAATAAGTAAATCTTAAAAAAAGAAAAAATGGTAGAATATACAGCCGTGACATGAGACGGGAAAACTCGCTTGTGTCACCCTGTGAAATGCAGCGAGATTCTGTGGAAATGGGTGTTTTGTGGCTGTCAGTAAGGCGCGCTAACACTTCGGTCATCTCCGACACCTGTGGACCTGCCCTTCTCTGTTACAGCATCTTCAGGAGATCCTACTACGTGTCGCACTTTCTCCCTGCCCTGCTCACTCCTCGTGTGGTCAGTACATGTGGTCATGGACTTGGGGCCCAGTTGGCAGAGAACAAATGTCTCACTGGAATCCCATTTTCCCCCACAGCTTCCAAGAACCCCTGATTCCAGAACGGCCTTGATAGAGTCTCTGAGGAGGTACGCAAGGACAGAAGGGTTTTTGACAAATGCGAAAAAATTGTGGTTCTTTTGTAGAGAAATGTGTTTTATTTATAAAATATTGGCCTAAAATTTGTTAAGATTTTATTTTACTTTATATATCTGAAGATTTTATTTATTTATTTGCTTTTTAAAGATTTTATTTATTTGACAGACAGAGATCACAAGCAGGCAGAGAGGCAGGCAGAGAGAGAGGGGAAGCAGGCTCCCCGCTGAGCAGGGAGCCCAGTGTGGGATTTGATCCCAGCACCCTGGGATCATGACCTGAGCAGAAGGCAGACACTTTACTGACTGAGCCCCCCAGGCGCCCTCAACATTCATTAAGATTTTAAAAAGAATATTTCTTTAATTCTGAATATCACAACTGAATATCATTTCTCGATGAACTTTTAGGACTGTCTTTCTGGGAATTTAAGATAGTCACGTTATTGGTCCATAATCATTGTGAAAGGAGAATTTAAGCAAAGAAGGAAAGGAACAGGGAGACACGGAAGCCTCGCCGTACAACAGATTGGACTAGACCTGGGACTCCAGTGGAACGTGGAGTCTCGGACCCCTCGCTCACACTTGACCGGCTTTCCAAACTTGTCCTTTCTGTAAATCCTGCTTCCTAGTGAAGCTCCTAGAACATAATGATACCCATAAGAAGGTTGAAAAGAGGGGCACCTGGGTGGCTCAGTGGGTTAAGCCTCTGCCTTCGGCTCGGGTCATGATTCCAGGGTCCTGGGATCGAGCCCCGCATCGGGCTCTCTGCTCAGCGGGGAGCCTGCTTCCCCCTTTCTCTCCTCCTGCCTCTCTGCCTACTTGTGGTCTATCTCTGTCAAATAAATGTAAAAAAAATAAATAAATAAAAAAGAGTTGGAAAGAGAAAGAGCCTAGAAAGTAAAAGTAAACTTTTTCATCTTAAAATAAAATTGTTTTCTGGGATCCTTATTTTTATTTATTTTTTACATAAAATATTCCAGAAGTACAGAGACCATTGTAAAAAGCACCCATATCCCCCACTCACATTAATGCTTTGCTCCCTTTCCTTTTTTTTGTTTCTGCTCAAAATAAAACAGTGCAGGCACTGTTGAAACACTTCTCCGGGGCCTGGGAGCCGAGGGAGCCTCCTCTGCCCTCTCCCCACCCCCTGCTCAGCTCTCTCTCAGTGTTTCTCCTCTCTCTCTCTCAAAAAAAAGGACAAAACAAAAAACCCTTCTCCGTCCAGCTCCCTAACGCGCTTTCCTTTTCCCTGAGGAAACCATTATCCTGAAGTTGATGTATAATCTTTTTTCTATTTTTATTTTATTTTGTTTTATTATTTTTGTAGTGGGGGAGGGTCAGAGGGAGAAGGACACAGGGCTCGATCTCATGACCCTGAGATCATGACCTGAGCCAAAATCAAGAGTCAGATGCTTAACTGAATGAGCCACCCAGCCACACCTCTTTTTTCTGTTTAATTTTTTCAATTCTGTTCTGGGGGTACAGCTGCTACGTTGCACGATCCCAGGGACCCATGGCCTACAGAATAACTACCTTGACTCACTTATCCATCGTTCTAACAGAACTCTTCGGTGAACTCCAATGTCATGTTTTGTTTTATTTATTTTCAAAGATGTTATTTACTTATGACAGAGAGTGAAAGAGGGAACACAAGCAGGGGGAGTGGGAGAGAGAGAAGCAGGCTTCCCGCTGAGCAGGGAGCCCGATATGGGGCTTGATCCCAGGTCGCTGGGACCGTGACCTGAGCTGAAGGCGCCCCAGTGTCATGTTTTAGTCGTGCTTCAGTAAACATCCTTCTGTGTATCCCCATGGAAACTCAGAATTTTTAGTGGAATTTCCTTAATTTTATAGATTAATTTGTGGATAGTTGACTTTGTTATAACTTTCCTTCTATGAACATAATATATCTTTTTAAGCCTTTCAGTTGTAGATTTTTCTGTCTTGTAAATTTTGTGTTCAGTATACTACTAGGTACTTAGATTTTATTGCTGTGAAAAGCACATTACTTTCTTTTTTTTTGTTTTTGTTTTTGTTTTTGCTGAGGTGGAGGTGCTCCCCTATTTCATAGTTATTTTTAGTAGCTAGGTAGTAGATTTTCTTTGTAGATACTCACATTGTCTATAAAAATAATTTGTCTTTTCTTTTTGATCTTTATACGTCTTCATTTTTGTCTTATTGTGTTGGGTAGACTTTTTAGTATTATATGAAACTGTAGAAATAAACTGTCTTGTTCCTGACTCAAATAGGAATGCTTCTACAGTTTTACCAATACTTGATTTGCTGTAGTCTCCTTATATTTTCATATGCTTTTTATGATATTAAGAAAGTTCCCTCTATGTGAATTTGCTAGGACTTTGAGCATGAATTAATGCTTTTTTGTGTCTCTGGAGATGGTTTGGGTGTTCTGTGATCCGCTGCAGGACGGACGACTTTGATTTTTCCACTGTCCTCCCATTCCTGGATCACTTCCTACTTGGTAATGATTTTTAATTGTGGAGGCTGTTGAATTCGAATTAGTAATACTTTAAGATTGTTGCATCTGTGTCTCACATGTTTTTACTCATGTTGGCTGCTTTGACATCAAGGTTTTAGCACCTCATGGAATGAATTGGGTGGCCTTCCCTTTTTCCCGGGTCCTAAACAGTCCGTATAACGCAGGGATTCTATGTTCCTTTAAGTTCGGTCAAACGTGGCTCTACAGTCCTCTGTTCCTGGAATCCATTTCAGAGGCAGGCTCTGGACAACTGTTTCAGTTTCTTGGATATTTGTTGGTCTAGTCAGGTTTTTTATTTATTCTTGAGTTAGTTGTATGTTTCTAGAAAACCATCTATTTTATCTAAATTTTCAAATTTACTGACATAGCATTGATTACCATGTATATATATATATTTTTTTTTTTAAGATTTTATTTATTTATTTATTTGACAGAGAGAGATCACAAGTAGACGGAGAGGCAGGCAGAGAGAGAGAAAGAGAGGGAAGCAGGCTCCCCACTGAGCAGAGAGCCCGATGAGGGACTCCATCCCAGGACCCTGAGATCATGACCTGAGCCGAAGGCAGCGGCTTAACCCACTGAGCCACCCAGGCGCCCTATATATATTTTTTTAAGTAGGCTCCATGCCCACCGTGGGACTTGAATTCAAAACCCTGAGATCAAGACCTTAGCCGAGTTCAAGAGTTGAATGTTTGACTGACTGAGCAATCCAGGCGCCCCCTGCCCTCGCCCCGTGATTTTTTTGTAATTCCTGTTGTTAATTTTGCCCTTCATGACTCTCTCTTGTTAAAGATTTGTCTGTTGTGTTAATTTTACTGCATAACTACTTTTTTGGTTTTTTTTGGTATTATTTTGGTCTTATCATACCGCTGATGTATTTTTTATCTTCTGTATTATTGCTTTTAGATTTTAACTTTACTATTGCCTTCTCCGTATTTCCTCAAGTTTACTCTTTTGTTCTTTTTATAGGTTCTGAAACTGGTTGTTTAACTCAGTGTTTTATAGTCTTTCTTGTGTTTTAATATAGGTATATCTTAATGTTAATTTTTTTTAAAGATTTTATTTATTTGTCAGAGAGAGAGAGAGCATGCACACACCAGCGGAGAGAGAAGCAGGCTCCCTGCTGAGCAAGGAGCCTGACACGGGACTTGATCCCAGGACCCTGGAATCATGACCTGAGCCTAAGGCAGAGGCTCAACCCACTGAGCCACCCAGATGCCCCTATTTCTAGGTTTTAAAAAATTGTTTTTGGAGGCCCCTGGGTGGCTCAGTCAGTGAAGCATCTGCCTTTGGCTTAGATCATAATCTCAGGATCCTGGGATCGAACCCTGCATCGGGCTCCCTGCTCAGTGGGGAGTCTCTCTCCCCACCCCCCCTACTCCCCACCCCCCGTACTCTCCACCCCCACTCATGCTCACCCCTCCCCCCAACTCATGCTCTCCCTTGCATTCTTTCTCTCTCAAATAAATAAAATCTTAAAAAAAATGTTTTTGTCAAAGTCAAATAAGGATATAGAGTTAAGTTTCAGTTTTATAAAGTTTATTAGGAGAAACAACCATCCCCCCCACCCCTCCCTGCCATTTCTTTTTCTCTGGAGGCAAGCATTTTCAACTTTTTTTTTTTTTTAAAGATTTTATTTATTTGTTTGAGAGAGAGAGAGAGATCACAAGTGGGCAGAGGCAGGCAGAGAGGGAGGGGGAAGCGGGCTCCCCGCTGAGCAGAGAGCCTGATGCAGGGCTCGATCCCAGGACCCCGAGATCATGACCTGAGCCGAGGGCAATGGCTTAAGCCACCAAGCTACCCAGGTGCCCTAAGCATTTTCAACTCTTAACTGAATTTTTTTTTTTTGAAGATTTTATTTATTTATTTGACAGACAGAGATCACAAGTAGGCAGAGAAGCAGGCAGAGAGAGAGGAGGAAGCAGGCTCCCCGCTGAGCAGAGATCCCGATGTGGGACTCGATCCCAGGGCCTGGGGATCACAACCTGAGCTGAAGGCAGAGGCAGAGACCAGGAGCCACCCAGGCGCCTCTCTTAACTGAATTTTGATATTTATCTTTACATTTATTTTCTTTTTTTCTTTCTTCCTTTCTTTTATTTTTTTTGGGGGCGGGCAGCTTATTTAACCCTCATATTTGGTAGGTAGTTTGGTGAGGTATAGAAATCTGGGTCGGAAATACTTTTCCTAAAATTTTTTAAAGTATTGCTCGGTTGAAGTCTGGCTTCTAGTGCTGACGTTGAGCTGGTATGTTTCTGATTCTTTGCACGTGACCTGTGTTTTTCTCCGGAGACTTCCTGTGCCTTTTTCTTCCCTGTGTTCTGAAATTTAACGGCTGTGCATTTTGGTATTTAGGTCTACTTTCATTTCTTGGCTGAGCAGAAGGTGGGCCTTTTAATCTGGAAATTCATGTCTTTCAGTATAAGAAATTTTCTCAGATACTTTAAAATCTTCTGTTATGAGAAATTTAAGACAGAAAATAGAATAGTGTTTATGTCACGCTCACATGCCCCCGCTGCTCTGGGCTGTTTGGAAGCAAACCCCAGGCCAGATGACGTCAGTAGCTTATTCCCCACGTGGCTCCTTGTGGCTCACACTTCTCAGGCACTGGGTGCCCGATTGTCTTCTGACTTGTTCGTTTTGCGTGTCTGTTTTTTGGGGTGTAATTTTCTCTCTTTTTAGTAGGATTTCTTCCAGTTTACCTGCCCGACCTTTCTGTTACTGTCTTAGCTCTTTGAGGATGAGTGGTGTCTGAAATGTCCTTTTCTGTGGGTTTCTGCATTTCCTCAGATTTGCTCTTTTCTTTTTCTTCGCATTGGTTTCTAATCCTGAAGCTCATGGCTTTCCGGTCCCCAGGTGCGTGGTGTGTTCCTCAGGCGCGGGCCGTCCTCTGCCTGGATGCGGCCTGCGAGGGGACTCCTGCTCTAGGACCCATCCATCTCCCTCCTTTCTCTGGTTCATCATCTGGGTTTGCAGCACTCTGGGGAGGGCTGCCCTTCTGCCTCACTGTTCATTCTGAGACGCTGTGTCCTGTAGGCCATACCACTGCCTGTGTCCCGTACCTGGGCTGCCACTCTGTGGCTCCTGCTCCTCTGAACATCTTTGTCATAGGACTTTGTTCTATAATTCTGTGTATTTTTAATGACATTAATTGGATGTTTTTCTCCATATTACTCATTAAAAGTCATAAATTCATTTTAAAAATTAGGAAATTACCCAAACTTTAATGAGAGAAGTAAAAATTATTTATAATCTCACTACCCTAAAACCCCAATGGCAGATATTTTTATATGACACATTATGAAACAGGACAATTTGATTGATGTAATGGTTTCTTTTTTTTTTTTTTTCTTTTTTTTAAATTTTATTTATTTATTTGACAGAGGGAGAGATCACAAGTAGGCAGGAAGGCAGGCAGAGAGAGAGAGGAAGGGAAGCAGGCTCCCCACGGAGCAGAGAGCCCAATGCGGGGCTCGATCCCAGGACCCTGGGATCATGACCTGAGCCGAAGGCAGAGGCTTTAACCTCTGAGCCACCCAGGCGCCCCAGTTTCTTTTTTTTTCTAAAAACAGGGTCATACTATAAGGTATGGGTAATAGATTATATCATGTATTTTTGTTCTGTGGTAATTTTTGGAATTGTGAGCTTGAGAGCTAATTTGAGTCATGGTTGACTTGGGTTTTCATGTTTTCTCCTGATCCAGGGCAGATAAAATTCCCCTGTCTCTGTACTCCACCTATTGCCAAGCCTGCTCCACTGCCAGAGAGAAGAAGCCAGAAAGTAAGGTTAATGGCTCTGTCCCTGAGACGGGCACCTTTCTGCCTCCCTGGTCACAAGGTATGCGGGCAAGACCTTGGCCAGTGCCGGTCTGGCTCAGTCAGGACAGACCTACCCTACTTGTCAGGTCCCAGCCTGGAGGCCTTGGCAAGTTCCCTCCTGGGGCACCTCCCTGTTGTGCTGCGTGAGGCTGTGATGCACCTTCTGCTTGCTTATCTGGATTTGGGTGACCTGTCAGACGAGGCAGCCAGGCTTGGGGCCCGCAGTGTTGATTCTTTGAAGTGGGATATGACTGGGGGGTCTGCTTATTGGGTCGGCCGAGGCTTTTCTCTTGAGTTGGAGCTCGCTCGGCTCACGAGGTTGAGGGCTACAGGCCTGGGTCTGATCTGCAACAGCCTGCTTGCGGCAGCAGTGCTGGAAGCCACTGGGCAGCCTTGCTGGCAGATTCCTACCCACCCCATGGTCTCCACTAACTGGGCGATGGTGGGAGGCCGATCAGGAGGGCCTGGTTCCTCAGCACTGTCACATGGTTTAAATCCTCTGACCTCTGCCGGGTCAGCTCGGCTGAATGAGGCTGTGTTTTCTAGTTCTGTCTCCCCAAACCCTTCCTCTTACACACTTGGATGATTTCTCACAGCCACGGAGACTGAAGAACTTGAGAGGGCAAAGAATGAAAGTCCCAGGTCTCACACTTGTTTGCACCAGTATTGAAACAGCTCACCTCTGTGCTGGGGGTACCAGCGAGGCTGTAGGGCTGTGTCCCGTGTGTGAGAGGCAGCTCCTCCCTACTACGCAGCCCCCTGGCCCTGCCTTGGGGGCCTCAAGAATATTCACTATACTTTATCTGGCAGGGCTTATAAAAGAAGCCTTATGATTTCTGGTTTTGTCCTAGTGTTTACCTTGTGAGGCTCACTGCGTTTATCCCTTGTCTTCTCTGGTGACCCCAGAACTGAAACTTATTCTGCTTTTAAAACATACGTAGTGTGCATTCCTTTTTTTTTTTTTTTTTTTTAAGGTTTTATTTATTTGACAAAGCACTAGAGCACGAGCAGGGGGACGGGCAGAGGGAGAGGTATAAGTAGGCTTCCCGCTAAGCAGTGAGCTGGATGTGGGGCTGGACCCCAGGGCCCTGAGATCATGACCTGAGCCAAACAAAGGCAGACGCTTAACCAACTGAGCCACTCCGGTGTCCCTCGAAACATTTTTCTTGAAGAGCTAGCAAGATGGTGGTGGAGTAGGAGACCTACATTTCGTCTGGTCCCAGGAATTCAGCTACTGAGTTATTAAACCATTCTGAACACCTATGAACTCAACAGAAGATCGAAGAAAAGAATAGCAGCACTTCTATGAACTGAAAAGCGACCCCTTTCTGGAAGTTTCACATCTCCTCTGATTTGTTTTTCTGGAGTCGTTGCTACCCTTTCAGCATTTTGTTTTCTTGTTCTTCTAGTTCTCTGGACAAAATGATGAAATGGAAATACTCACCTCAAAAAAAAGAACAAGAGGCAGTACCGACTGCCAGGGACCTGATCAGCACGGACATTAGTAAGATGATGAAACTAAGAGTTCAGAATAGCAGTTATAAAGATACTAGCTGGGCTTGAAAAAAAGCATAGAAAATACGAGAAAATCCCTTTCTGGAGAAATAAAATCTAACCAAGTCAAAATCAAAAAGGTCATTAAAATCAAAAAGTTTGTTAATGAGGTGTAATAAAAAGTGGAGGCTCTAACTGCTCAGATAAATGAGGCAGAAGAGAGAATTAGTGATCTAGAAGACCAAGTAATAGAGAATAAAGAAGCTGAGAAAGAGATAAACAACTATTAGATCATGAGAGGAGAATTCAAGAGACAAGTGATATCATAAAATGAAGTAATACTAGAATAATTGGCATCCCAGAAGAAGAATAAAGAAAGAGGGGGCAAAAGGTATATTGGAGCAAATTATAGTGGAGAACTAACCTAATTTGGGGAAGAAAACATATCAAAATCTAAGAGGCACATAGAACCCCCCCAAAATCAATAAAAATTGGTTAACACCTCATCATCTAATAGTAAAATTAACAAGTGTCAGAGACAAAGAGAAAATCCTAAAAGCAGCTCAGAAGAAGAGGACTGACTGTAACCTACAATAGAAGAAACATTAAATTGGCAGCAGACCTATCCACAGAGACCTGACACTCCAGAAAGTACTGGCATGACATATTCAGGGCACTAAATGGGAAAAATATGCAGCCAAGAATACTATATCCAGGTAGACTGTCATTGAAAATAGAAGGAGAGACAAAAAGCTTCCAGGACAAACAAAAACTAAAAGAATTTGTGAACACCAAAACAGCCCTACAAGAAATTTTGAAAGGGGTCTTCTAAGCAGAGAGAGAGCCTAAAAGTAATATAGACTAAGAAAAAAACCAGAGACAATATACAGCAGCGGTCATCTTACAGGCAATACAGTGCACTAAATTCATATCTTTCACTAGTTCCCCTGAACGTAAATGGACTAAATATCCTAATCAAAAGACACAGGGTATCAGATTGTATAAAAACGTAACACCCATCTATATGCTGCCTGCAAGAGACTCATTTTAGACCCAAAGAGACCTCCGGATTTGAAGTGAGGAGGTGGAAAACCAATTGCCATGCTAATGAACAGTAAAAGAAAGCTGGAGTGGCGATCTGTATATCCAACAATTTAGATTTTAAACCAAAGACTATAATAAGAGATGAGGAAGGACACTCGACCATACTTAAATGGTATATCCAACAAGAAGATCTAACAGTTGTAAATATTTATGCCCCTAACATGGGAGCAGCCAATTATATAAGCCAATTAATAACAAAATCAGGGGCGCCTGGGTAGTTCAGTGGGTTAAACCTCTGCCCTCGGCTCAGGTCACGGTCTCAGGGTCCTGGGATTGAGCCCCACATCGGGCTCTCTGCTCAGCGGGGAGCCTGCTTCCCCCTCTCTCTCTGCCTGCCTCTCTGCCTACTTGTGATCTCTTTCTCTGTCAAATAAATAAATAAAATCTTTAAAAAATAACAAAATCAAACACATTGACAATAATACAATAATAGTAGGGGACTTTAACACCCCCCTCACTGATGTGGACAGATCATTCATCTAAGCAAAAGATCAACAAATAAGGACTTTGAATGACACACTGGACCAGATGGACATCACAGATATATGCAAAAAATTCCATCCCAAAGCAACAAAATACACATTCTTCTCTAGTGCACATGGATCTATTCTCCAGAATAGATCACATTGTGGGTCACAAGTCAGATCTCAACCGGTACCTAAAGATTGGGATCACTCCCTGCATATTCTCAGACCACAATACTTTGACACTCGAACTCAATCACAAGCAGGAAGTTGGAAAGAACTCAAATACATGGAGGCTAAAGAGCATCCTACTAAACAATGAATCGTCAACAGGAAATTGAAGAATGAACAAAGTTCATGGAAACAAATGAAAATGAAAACATAACTGTTCAAAATATTTGGGGTGCAGCAAAGGCGCTCCTAAGAGGAAAGTATATAGCAGTACAAACCTTTCTCAGGAAACAAGAAAGGTCTCAAATGCACAACCTAACTTTATACCTAAAGGAGGTGGAGAAAGAGCAAAGAAAGCCTAAACCCAGCAGGAGAAGAGAAATAATAAAGATTGGAGCTGAAGTTAATGCAGTAGAAACTAAAAGAATGGAACAGATTGATGAAAGTAGGATCTTTTCCTTTGAAAGAATAAGATTGATAACCCTCTGGCCAGACTTAAACAAAAGAAGAGAGAAAGGACCCAGATAAAATCATGAATGAAAGAGGAGAGATCACAACCAACACCAAAGAAATACAGACGATTATAGGAGCGCCTGGGTGGCTCAGTTAAGCATCTGTCTTCAGTTCAGGTCATGATCCTGGGATCGAGCCCCGCATTGGACTTCCTGCTCAGCGGGAAGCCTGTTTCTCCCTCTCCCGCTCCCCCTGCTTGTATTCCCTCTCTTTCTGTCTCTCTGTGTCAAATAAATAAATAAAATCTTTTAAAAAAACAATTATAAGTACATATTATGAACAAGTATATGCCAAAAAATCAGGTAATCTGGAAGAAATGGATACATTCCTAGAGATGTATAAACTTCCAAAACTAGAAACAGGAAGAAATAGAACACCTGAACAGAACCATAACCAGCAAGGAAATTGAAGTAGTCATCAAAAATCTCCCAACAAACCAGAGCCCAGGGCCAGACGGCTTCCCAGGGGAATTATACCAAACATTTAAAGAAGAATTAATACCTATTCTTCTGAGACTTCCAAAAAATAGAAATGGAAGGAAAACCTTTAAACTCATTTTATGAAGACAGCATTACCTTGATCCCCAAATCAGACAAAGGCCCCATCAGAAAGGAGAATTACAGACCAATTCCTTGTTGAACATAGATGCAAAAATTCTCATGAAAATACTAGTCAGTAGGATCCAACAGTACATTAAAAGGATTATTCACCATGACCAAGTGGGATTTATCCCAGGACTGCAAGGTTGGTTCAACATCCACAAACTAATCAATGTGATACAACACATTAATAAAAGAGAACAAGAACCATATGATCCTCTTAATAGACGCAGAAAATGTGTTTGACAAAGTACAGCATCCTTTCTTGATCAAAACTCTTTATAGTCTAGGGATAGAGGGTACATTCCTCAATATCATCAAAGCCATCTATGAAAAACCCACAGTGAATATCATTCTTTGATGTATGAAAAACAGAGCTTTTCCCCTGAGGTCAGGAACAAAGCAGGGATACTGACTATGACCACTGCAAGTCCTAGCCTCAGCAACCAGACAAGAAGAAGAAATAAAAGGCATCTGAATCAGCAAAGAAGAAGTCAAACTCTATCTTTTTGCAGATGAGATGCTTTATATGGGAAACCCAAAAGACTCCACTCCAAAACTGCTAGAACTCATACAGGAATTCAGTAAAGTGACTGGATATAAAATCAATGTACAGAAATCAGTTGCATTTCTTTCTTTCTTTCTTTTTAAGATTTTATTTATTTATTTGACAGAGATCACAAGTAGGCAGAGAGACAGGAGGGCAAGCATGCTCCCCGCTGAGCACAGAGCCTGATGCGGGGCTCAATCCCAGGACCCTGGGATCATGACCCAAGCCGAAGGCAGAGGCTTAACCCACTGAGCCACCCACAGGCCCCGATCAGTTGCATTTCTATACACCAACAGCTAGACAGAAGAAAGAGAAATTAAGGAGTCAATCCCATTTACAGTTGTACCTAATCCCATAAGATTACCTAGGAATAAATCTAACCAGAGAGTCAAAGAATCACTACTCAGAAAAGTATAGAGCATTCTTGAGAGAAATTGAGGAAGACACACAGAAATGGAAGATAGTTCCATGGTCATGGATTGGAAGAACAAATATTTTAAAAATGTCTATGCCACCTAGAGCAGTTCTACACATTTAGTGCAGTCCCTATCAAAATACCATCACCTTCTTTCACAGAAAGGGAACAAATAATCCTAAAATTTATACAGAACCAGGAAGGATCCCGAATAGCCAGATGAATGTCAACAACAGAAACCAGAGCTGTGGACATCGCCATGCCTAACTTGAATACACTAGAAAGCTTTGATCGTCAAGACAGCATGGTACTGGCACAAAAACAGACACATAGATCGATGGACTAGAGTAGAGAGCTCAGATATAGACCCTCAACTCTGTGGTCAACTAATCTTTGACAAAGCAGGAAAGAATGTCCAATAGAAGAAAGATAGTTTCTTCAATATATGGTGTTCGGAAAATTGGGACAGCCACATGCAGAAAAATGACACTGGACTGTTTCCTTACACCACACACAAAGACAAACTCAAAATGGCTAAATGTGAGCCAGGAATCCATCAAAATCCTTGAGGGGAACGCAGGCCTCAACCTCTTTGACCTCAGCTGTAGCAAATTCTTGCTAGAAACATCGCCAGATGCAAGGGAAGCAAGGGCAAAAATGAACGATTGGGATTTCGTCAAGATAAAAAGCTTTCCATGGGGCTCCTGGGTGGCTCAGTGGGTTAAAGGCTCTGCCTTCGGCTTGGGTCGTGATCCCAGAGTCCTGAAATCAAGCTCCGCATCGGGCTCTCTGCTCAACGGGGAGCCTGCTTCTTTGCCTACCTGTGATCTCTCTCTCAAATAAATAAATAAAATCTTAAAAAAAAAAAAAGATAAAAAGCTTTTCCACAGCAAAAGAAACGTCAACAAAACCAAAAAACCAACAGAATGGGAGAAGATTTTTGCAAATGACATATCAGATGAAGGGTTATTATCCAAAATCTATAAAGAACTCAACCAAACTCAACACCCAAGGAACAAATAATCCAATGAAGAAATGGGCAGAGGACATGAACAGACATTTCTGCAAAGACATGTAAATGGCCAACAGACACACGAAAATGGGCTCAGCATCACTCGGCATCAGGGGAATACAGTGGGACGCCACCTCACACCAGTCAGAATGGCTACAATTAACAAGTCAGGAAACGACAGATGCTGGCGAGGACGCTGAGAAAGGGAGACCCTCCCGCGCTGTTGGTGGGAATGCCAGCTGGTGCAGCCACTCTGGAAAACAGCATGGAGGTTTCTCGAAAACTTAAAAATAGAGCTCCCTTCCAACCCAGCAATCTCACTACTGGGTATTTACCTCAAAGATACAAATGTAGCGATCTGAGGGGTCACCTGCATCCCAGTGTATATAAGAGCAATGTCCACAATAGCCAGACTACAGAAAGAGCCCAGATGTCCATTGACAGATGAGTGGATAAAGATGTGGTGTATGTATATACAATGGAACATTATGCAACCATCAAAAATTGAGATCTTGCCTTTTGCAATGATGTGAATGGAACCAGAGGCTGTTATGTTAAGCAAAATAAGTGAATCAGAGAAAGACAATTACCATACGATCTGATCTCATGGATGTGTGAAATTTGAGAAACAAGGCAGAGGATCACAGGGGAATCTAGAGAAAATGAAGAAAGATGAAGCCAGAGGGAGACAAACCATAAGAGACTCTTAATCTCAGGAAACAAACTGAGGGTTGCTGGAGTGGAGGGGGTGGGAGGGGTGGGGCAACTGGGGGATGGACACTGGAGGTGGACCATATGTGCTATGGTGAGTGCTGTGAATTGTGTTGAATTGATGAATCACAGACCTGTACCCCTGAAGCAAGACATTATGTGTTTAAAAAAAAAAAAAAAGGAACATTTTTCTTTTACAAATATGTGATCAGATCTTTTTTTCATAAATTTATGCAATATATGTTGAGAGCTAGTAATCATCTTATATATACTAATTCTTAGCTTTGTTCTTTTTTTTTTTTTTAAGATTTTATTTATTTGACAGAGATCACAAGCAGGCAGAGAGGCAGGCAGAGAGAGAGAGAGAGAAGCAGGCTCCCCGCTGAGCAGAGAGCCCGATGTGGGGCTCGATCCCAGGACCCTGAGACCATGACCCGAGCTGAAGGCAGAGGCTTAACCCACTGAGCCACCCAGGCGCCCCCTTAGCTTTTTTCTTTACATCTTATTCTTTTTTTAATATCCTGTCATAAAAAACAGTATGACAATGTTACTTAAAATTCGGAGAAATGGAATAAATTGTCACTCATCCACAATCCTATGTCCCCACCCAGACTCCCGCACTCTGCTTCTGGTCCTTTTTCTTTACATTTTAATCTTTATGGCATGTTGTGCATAAACCGTGTTTTTTCTTAAGTTAAACATTTATGAACAAATTTCTGATCCAATGATCAGTGCCCAGCAGCGCCTCCCCTCGTCTGGCGCCTCTGTCTGCCCTTCTCACCGACGAGCTGCGTCCAGGGCTGTATGTCCTGTCGTCTCCCAGGTGCAGCCCCAGGGAAGACGGCGGACGCCAGCTGCGTGGAGGAGCCTCTGGGACTGCTTGCGGCTGCGCTCAGAGAGTTCCGAGCTGCCGTGGCAGACCCCGCGCAGGGTGATGGTGAGGACCTGGCCGAGGGCGGGGCTGTCTGCGGCGGGTTTTCGCGGGCGGCGTGGGTGTCCTCCGGGGCCTGCGTTCGGTTCAGCCTGAGTGCGGCGCTGGTGGCTGCTGGCCAGGGCTCGGCTCTCGTTCAGGCTGTCATAGACCCTTAGCAGGGACGACCACTCTGCCATTGGACAGTCCGGCAGGACAGAGGATGGGGAGGGAGAAAACTGGCATTCCGAGGCTCTGGGGTATTTTTCTGAAGGGACTGACAAGCAGGGCCACTAAGCGCTAGGCCTCTGCTTCTGTGCGATGAGGTCCTAGAAAGTGGCGAGGCGCAGATGTTCGCTTGTGGAGGAAGAATGTGACCGGTTCACACTACAGAGTGGCAGTCCATGAAATCAAATGTTGATGTCTCATCGAAGCGATTTTTGTTGGGAAAAATGCAGAATCTAAAATAAACCATATTTTTACCCAGGAAGTATAGTAAGTTTTTATAGATCGTAAACCATTGTATTCAAACGAGGACAGAATGTTCAGTCAGAGCCTCCCAGAGGAAGTATTCCCAACGCCAGCTTAGCGTCCCCACTCGCGGTGGCACCCAGCGCCCTGGGTGTGTGGCCTTTAGGAGCTGCACTCCCATGAAGTAGGGACACGTGGAGGCCGGGGCGGGACCCCCGGGCTTCAGCAGGATCCCGACAGGTCCAGTCAGCCTTGTTTCTAGCCGCACACTTGCCGGTTCCAGCAGGCCCGGTGGCCCGTTGGTTTCCCTGCCTCGCGCCTGGAGGCTGGCGGCGGGATGCAGAGCCTCAGCAGGTGTAACCGCGTGAGGGGGACTCGCGAGTGTGCGTGCAAAGTGGAGGTCTCTGATGGCGAAGGAGCACGTGGACCCCTCCGAGAACCGGGCGAAAGGCAGTGTGCAGCCCCGGCCCCGCTCTGTCGCATCTTGTGCCCGTCTCGTGTCGCAGTCTGCCCCGCTTCTTGGGGGACATGCGCCAAGTGCAGGCGTGGCTGGGTGTCCGTGGCTGTCTGGCTCCTCTCACCGTGGCCTTCGTCTGCAGTTCTTTCTGCTCACCTGGCACGGGTCTCCGAGCGGCTCAGCTCCGTCCTGGGCCCGGGTGAGGAGGACAGCAGCCTGGGGCGCTCTCGGGTCCAGCTCAGCCTTCGGGCTCCACACCTGGAGGCGCGGGAACAGGAGGTGAGTGCGGGCTGTGGGCGCTGGGCTGTCGAGTGGGCCGGTTTGGGGAAACAAGGCGTGGGGAGGTGGGCCTGCGCCGCCCAGGGTCAGCCCACCCCCACCCCTGCGTGTACAGACTCCTTTTAAATTTCTGCAGAACACGCAGCAGATGGTGTTTGCGGCCCCAAAGACTAAAACTCTTGACCCTCTGGGCCTGTAGAGACGAGTGTGCGGACACCGTTCCCTGTTGCACCATCTCAGGGACGGGACTGTGGGCCACCTACGCTGCCATCCATTGGGATTCGGGAATGGGGTTCGGCCGCCGGTCAGCGTGAGCATTTCCTCCGCAGATGTGCACCTGCTTTGCCGTGTCCAAAGCGTCAGCAGTCCGTCGGGCTCCGGCTCTCTCCAGGACTCTGTCCCTCAGTGACCGTCTCTCTGTCTCTGTCAGGTCGCGGACCTCCTGTTGACATCTTTCTGTCAGAACCTGATGGCGGCCTCCAGCTTCACACCAGCAGACAGGTAGAGGCTGGTGCTTTTCCCGGGGCGGTGTGGGGCTGCGCACAGCGGCGGGGGGCTGAGAGCGGGTCTCCCCAGTGCAGTGAGCTTCTCCCTGTCTTCCGTGATGAGGACGAGGAGCGTGGCTGTCCGTCCCTAGTCTGGCTCTCACCCTGGGTCCTGCCTTCTGCCTTCTGTCCTGGTTGGGGGTCCCAGGTGGGGTGGCGGGGCCGTGCTGACTTTGCTCGGGTGGAGACAGGGCGGAGGGTGAGCAGCACCGCAGGGGAGCCCGCTGTTTGGGGAACAGCCCAGTTATTTTTCGGGCCTCCTGTGTGTGACGGCTCACACGGCAGACTCCATGGGAGGGCCGTGCAGGGCCAGGACTGGCCAGACTGCTGGTCTCGGGGCTGTCTCTGCAGGCAGGGTCCCTGGGCTGCGCGCTTCGTGACAACTGTGTGTGGACGCAGGCTCCTCCCTGTCATGCTCACCCGGCTCTGCCAGCTGCTCCGTCACCAGGTAGGGCCGCTGCCTCCCTCTTTCTGGGATGTGGGCTCTGCCCTCCTTCCTGGAGAAACACCGTCTCCCGTTTCAGGGCCCAAGCCTGAGTGCCTCCCACGTGCTGGGCTTGGCTGCCCTGGTCGTGCACCTGAGCGAGTCCAGGTCTGCGCTCCCAGACGTGCACGTGGCCCTTCCTGCCCCCGCCGAGAGCCTCCCTGTCCCAGAGTTCTTCAGTAGCCTTCTGCCGTTTGGAACCGCGGAGACCTCACTCTTCTGCCTGAAGTGAGCTGCTCCTCCCGCCCCTCCGCTCCCTAACCCTGACCGCCTCTCCGCTCTCCAGAGAGGAGCACATTCTCATCAGATAAAACTGGCCAAAACAGACACGCTCCATAGATAGTCACCCTTTAACGTTTAGTACCTGTCTTTCCCGAGTCTTCTATTGTATTTCCGTGTGTATTTCCTTGTTTACAAACATGAGATCATGTTTGTAAACTGCCTTTTAAGACATCAGCGATAGACTGTAGATCCCTTCCTGTGTCATCAAGCCATCTTTGGGTTGAGGCGAGCATTACTGGGTTTTGTCTTGGGGGTGCCTGGTATCCAGTTGGACCCATCCTTCTGGCTGGGTTGCTGGGCTTCCCCTTGGCAAGTAGTTATTACCTTGGGGTGAGTTCCTGCACCCGGAGTTGTTCAGTCCTAAGAAGGTCATCTGAAAGGGTTTCGAGACCCGTCATTCTAGAAGTTGGTGCTAGCATATACCTCCACGGTTCCTTCAAAAGCCACTGTGGGCCAGATGCATTCCAGGACCTGGGGTGGAAGCGCATCCCCGCCCTTGTGTGTGGGGGGCGGTGCTGGGGAGAGGTGGGCTGGTGAAGGTGAGAGCGGCTGCCCCCCCAGGGAGGGCAGGGATGGGGCCCTGGGAGGCTGGACTTGGTCCCAGGGTGAGCAGATGGAGGGTCAGGGAAGAAGCCAGGAAGCTCCAGTGAGAGTTCTTTGCTGGTCCTGGGACTGCGGTCCATGGACAGAACTGACAGAAGACATCAGGGATTAGAGCGGGGAGAGACCTGTGCTGGAATGGCTGCCATGAAGCCCTGAGCCCTCCCCAGCGGGAGGCAGAGCCGTCTGCCTCTGAGGGGCTTTGGGCAACACTGAGAGTCCCCCCCCCCCAGCAGTCATTCGTGAAGGTGCCCTGGTCCCCCTTCCTTCCTCAGCACCTTCCTCCCTTCCCCTCGACCCCGGGGTCAGTCTCTTCTCATTGGGCTCTTCCTCCCAACACTTGATAACCCAACACAGGCAGGCAAAGTCTCCACCGTAGGCCGAGCTTAAAATTGGGCCTGCTTCTGTCTGGTTCCACAGACTTCCTGCAGGAAGGAACAGTGACTGGGTGAGCGGAAACCCTTTCAGATGACAGGTCAGCAGCACCGTTAGCCCCATCTGACTTGATGGCTTTTGTCCCGCCATGACTCTCTACATGCCGTAAAGGCAAGCCTGTACTTGAACAGCCTGACCGTTGCTGTGTTTTCTGGGTCTGGGCCTTCTGCGTAGACAGAGCTCAGACCTACAGGTGTAATGGGGCCCGGTTCCCGAGGGCTCAGGGGAGCCAGCCTGGCCCCGAACCGAGACCAAGACTGCCCCTTGGGACATCTGGTTTAGAATGCAGTCAGTTCAGTTTTGTGAAATTCACACTACTGTTATATTTCCTTATTTTGCATGCAGCACATTTGTACATTTTATGTTTTCTATTTTCAGATTTTGTACAGCGGCAATTTCTTACTCTTTGTGTAAGTCTCCTTCTGTGTCGCAAGATACTTTGTACAGCTGCTTATCTCCAGCCCTCCTGAAAAAGGTAGGTCTGTCCACATCCTCTTCTGCATTTGGTGCAGCTCCAGTTTCGTGCAGGTTTCTAGTGAAGGCCCAGCTCTCTGCTCTCTCCCCACCCCCTCTCTGCACAGTTGTGCTCTCTTGTGCATCAGACTGTGTCCTGGGGGCTGCCTCACCTGTCTCCTGGGGCTGAACACGGCCTTTCTCTTTTGCTCGCAGACTTAAGATGAAAGGGGGCAAGTAAGATGACAAAGACCATGAATGTCCCTCCTTTTCTTTTTTCCTTAAAGATTTTATTTATTTATTTGACAGAGAAAGATCACAAGCAGGCAGAGGCAGGCAGAGAGAGAAAGAGGAGGAAGCAGGCTCCTTGCTGAGCAGAGAGCCCGATGTGGGGCTCAATCCCAGGACCCTGGAATCATGACCTGAGTCGAAGGCAGAGGCTTAACCTACTGAGCCACCCAGGCGCCCCGTCCCTCCTTTTTTAAAAAGAAACAGACACTGATTTTTGTGAAATAGGTATACTAAAAGATAAATATTTGTGGAAGGTATCTTTGTATTTAAACAAGAGTTCTGATTTTCTCAAAAGACCTCCCTCATCTATTGAATGCTTGTTGTATTTATTACAAGACCAGAGAAACTTAGAGAATTTATTTATTCTAGAGGGAGGTGAGCACAGGGTGGGTGTGGGGGGGCAGAGGGAGAGAGAGAATCTCAAGCAGACTGCACTGAGCACACAGCCTGATGTGGGACTCGATCTCTAACCCTAAGGTCATGACCTGAGTCAAAATCAAGAGTTGGATGCTTAACTGACTGAGCCACCCAGGCATCCCAAAAGCAGAGAAATTTAAAGATGTGTACTAGAAACCTTCGGTGGCAAAAGTGAACTTGAAGTTAGAATGGAAACCAGCGTGACTCCTTTGGTGGAGTTTTTTTTTTTTTTTTTTTTTTTTTTTTAAAGATTTTTTTTATTTATTCGACAGAGAGATATCACAAGTAGACAGAGAGGCAGGCAGAGAGAGAGAGAGAGAGAGAGAGAGAGAGGGAAGCAGGCTCCCCGCTGAGCAGAGAGCCCGACGCGGGACTCGATCCCAGGACCCTGAGATCATGACCTGAGCTGAAGGCAGCGGCTTAACCCACTGAGCCACCCAGGCGCCCGTTTGGTGGAGTTTTAAGGAACATCTTATGAAGTTGAAATGCAGATCTCGGTTCCAGGCGTCACATGAGAATCCATTGAGAAACCCTGGTCCTGCCCATGGGTTAAGTGGGGTCTGGGCACACTTGTGCTCCTGTCATTGGTGTTGAGGAACTTAGGCTCGGGTGCCTGCGTTTTGAAGCCTGCAACAGAGATTAGGAGGTGGCCCAGACAAGGAAGTTCCTGGTCCAACCTTGTGTGATTCTGAGGGGCGTCCCTATCCCTGCCCTGGTCACCTCGAGCAGCCTGTAGTTCAGTGAACATCAAGAAAAGTCCGATCTCCCAGCGGCAGACATAAGTGTACTCCCAGACAGTCTGGCGCTTCTCCACTCGGCATCCTCTTTCAGTGGAAACACCAGTGCCAGCAGCGGGCTGGGGAGAGCGCCCTCGCTAGCTGCGGGGTCGCCGCCGCCCCGCCGTGTGGGGGACAGTTTAGAACCTGCAATCCTGCCTCCAGGTGTTGCCCCCAGGACACCGACAGACGTGCGCCTACATGTACAGACGGGGCTGGTCACCGAAATGACATCCGTAGCTGAACCACGGAGCCCAGAGTGCCCCGGGAGGCGTTGGCAAGGCCACTCGCGTGTCCACGGGGTCTCCGAGCTGCCCGGCCGTGGGCGCACAACAGCTTTACTGTGTCTCTTCAGTTCCAGTTCATTCTCTTCAGGCTGTTCTCCGAAGCCCGAGAACCCCCGTGTCAGGAGGACGCAGCCGGCCTTCCCTGGAGGCTCCTGTGCCTGCCGTCCGCAGACTGGCGGCGAGTCGCCCTCTGTCTGTGGAAACAGAGAACCTTCCAAGAACTGTTGAAGGAGAAGGAAGTTCACGTAGGTCC
This sequence comes from Lontra canadensis, assembly GCF_010015895.1. NCBI lineage: Eukaryota > Metazoa > Chordata > Mammalia > Carnivora > Mustelidae > Lontra > Lontra canadensis. Next base: position 313,779 of record NW_022631002.1, read on the forward strand.
TGCTGCCCTTTTCCTGCTTCTCACCTCGTCCTAGTGCACGGGGTTTTGCGGATAGATTTGGGGTGTCCTGAGGACATGGTGGGCCAGCCCGAAGCTGAAGCAGCACAGAGGCAGCTTTGCTGGAAAGCGCTGGGTGTTACCGCCGAGTCCCATGGCCTCGTAAGAAGTAAGGCTGAAAGGTCATTTCTACTCTGCCCACTCCCCTGGCACTGACGCTTTGCAGAAGGTCGTAGGGTGAATAAACCTCTCCTTGGAGCGTAGCTGCCAGGCCCCGATTTGGACTGGGCCTGATCTGAGCGTGGTCACGGGGGGCCTCGGCCTGCTCCGGCCAACAGGCTACGTTACTGGTCTGCTGCCCGTTCGTAACCTTTCATTTGTTCCTTGCGTGTTTGCTTATTTCGGTCTTTAGAGAGGAAACTCTCAATTGTTTATCCAGTTCTTTTACCAGAGCACGTGTGACAGCGTGTGTTTAGCACAAGCAATGCACTGGGAGCACTCACTGCCCGTGGGCAGCGTAGCCGGTGTCTCCGAGGGCCGCCGCCCCTCTGCTCTCGGGTGATCGTGGATGTGGGCATGTGCGTGTGTCCCTGAGCAGGGAGCTACTCTGTATCGCTGGCTCTGGTCCTGACAGGGAGTGTGCTGCGCGCGCATTTCTGGAGTGTGCTTTTTTTTTTTTTTTTTTTAAGATTTTATTTATTTATTTGACAGACAGAGATCACAAGTAGGCAGAGAGGCAGGCAGAGAGAGAGAGAGAGAGAGAGGAGGAAGCAGGCTCCCCGCTGAGCAGAGAGCCCGATGCGGGACTCGATCCCAGGACCCTGAGATCATGACCTGAGCCGAAGGCAGAGGCTTAACCCACTGAGCCACCCAGGGCCCCTGGAGGGTGCACTTTTACACACAGTGTGAGGTTTTGAGATTAGCCCACGTTCATGCGTGGAATCGTTGCAAGAATTCCAGAGGGACACCTGTGCTACCGGGAGTGTTGTGCTGTGGTGACTTTGCCCCACTCACAACTGCGGTCGTGGCGGTGGTGCTGTGCAGGAACTGAGCACGGTGCAGATGTCCCAGGTTAACTGTTCCAAACCAGGCAGTGTGCTGGAGAATTCCATCTCAGAGGACGAGTTTGAGTGGCTGTCGTGAGCCTCCCGTTCAGAGGTAAACGAAGCAATATCTGAGTTCTTCGTCAAGGGCTCAGGGTCAGAGCCTTAGGCTGACCGCCAGGAACGGCGAGAGGACAGAGACCAGTGGAGGCACACAGCTGCCTTCGCGTGAGGCTCCCAGTCGTGCCTCGGGGACAGTAGAGTGTCACCAAGCTGACCTGTGGTTTCTGCGTCCTGTCCGCACTGTGGTGTTCACGTCGTCCTTTTCTCTCAGTTGACTTACAGAGACTGGTTACGGCTGGAGCTGGAAATCCAACCCGAGCTTGATTTTCTTTCAGATATGGAAAGGTAAGTGTTGAAAGGCATCTGCCTTGCGGTGCCGTGGGGGGCTCAGTCGATGAGACATCTGACTCTTTATTTCAGCTCAGGTCATGATCTTGAGGTCCTGGGACCAAGCCGGGTCAGGCTGCCTACTCAGTGTGGAGTCTGCTTCTCCCTCTGCCCTGCCCTCCCCACCACCGTGTGCACTCTCAAATAAATACAGTCTTTAAAAGGGGGTAGGGGATCTGCCTTTCAAAATGCTGTAAGATTTTCTGCATTATCTTAAAAGTCTGAGTTTTCTCATATCCTCAACGTTCAGTTAACGTTAACTGACAAGCACAGTTTCATTCATTTGTTCCTTCAAGAAACATTTACTGAGTTCCTCCTGTTTGTCAGGTACTTCTAGAATGTTCTTGAACATGGGGTGCATTGTGACGAGACAGGCCTGCCCTTAGGGCACCTTCATGCAGACAGGGGCACAAGGCAGTGCACTTCTGCCCTGACAGCCCAGAGTGGGCACTCCTGCCAGCAGCTGCACACACGCGTACCCCGAGTGGGCCTGGGGTCAAGCACACAGACCGCTAAAATGCATCGGGACCCCAGACAAGGCTCTGAGAATGGGTCCCGGGGAGGGCATGGCAGTGGCAGCAAATGTGCTTCCGCTGGGTGGGAGCGGAGCAGGGAAGGCCGAGCAGTGAGGAGCCGCAGTGGAGTCCTGGTTGTCCGGGGCCCTGCTGCAGGGGCTGGGGTGTGTTCTCTGCCGGCCGGCCGGCATCCGCCTCGCCCGTGGGACGAACATGATGGCCGGCAGAGGGCTGGTCGGCACTGCCAGCAGCGCCGGCCCTGAGCGTGTGGCAGGAGGATCAGGGAAACCAAGGTCTGAGTTCCTGTAGGTCCCAGGGCCAACTCTGCAGACCACAGGGAGGAGAAATGTGCTGTTGTGAGTGTGAGAGTGGGGTGCCAACAAGCCCCTGGGTGTGGGGGTCCTGCGATCAGGGAGGGAAACGTGCTGGGGCTATAGTGGAGTTGGTGGGCACAGGAGCGCCCGGGGGCCAGCCAAGGGCAGGGTTCAGCGTGAGCCACCCTGAGCCACCGTCCCTTTGTGGTCAGACGGGTCACGTGCAGGGGTTGCTGTCTCCTGGTGTCAGCTTCTAGGAGGAGCGAGTAGAGATAAGGTCAGAACTGTGCCAAGAATAACTGCTTTTCCCACAAGGCGGAGGTCCGCTTGCTGCTCAGGTCTGTGCCCAGCCACCTGAGTGCTTTGTGCATGGGTTCGTCTGTCCTGGGGTCTCCCCTCCCTTCCCTCCTCCTCCTCTATCTTGCTAGGAAAAGAAGCAATACGTTGTCTAGCGTGAGGACCCATGGTAAGCATTTCTCACCCCCAGACACTGTGTTGGAGCTGTGCTTCGGCCTTTCCTTTTTCAATTCTACAAGTAGCACAGGTACATTTCTCACTGGTTCCTTGCCCATTCGTGGGTCTATGGAAACGTCTTACTTGGGTTCCACTCATTCTGCAGAAATGGACGGTCAGTGGTTCCCTGGCTGAGGCTTTCAGTCGGTACTGAAAAAAGGTCCTCGGGACCTTTTCTGTGCGCACCGGCAGAACCTGGTCCAGATCCGGACACCTTTGCTGGCAGACCCTGGGATAATGAGGGGTCTTGACTGTGGTAGGGGGCCTTCCCGTAGCCCCAGTCCCTCAGATCTAACCCCCTGCCGTTGTTGGGCCCCGGCTCTGGGCTCGCTTTTCGGCCACAGGAAGCTCTAGTTTGCAGCCTTTCTCCACGCAGATGGTGTTTGCTGTTGCAGGTGGGACTTCCAGCAGTGGGCGATCCGTGAGCACTTCCTCCCCGCGCCGTCTGCCGCGGGGGGTTGTGATGGGGAGCTGCAGACCGCGTGCTCGGTTCTTGTCGATGTGCTGATAGACTTCTGCCACAGGTGAGGAATGCTGATGCCAAAATCATCACACTTTTAATTTTGGTAGTTCTAAGAACGCGTTTTTCTTTCTCTCGGTCTACATTGTGTTCTACAAAACACAGTTGAACATATCCTGATGGCAAGTCTGAGTCTGTTTGAAGTGAAGGTGAGTTTTCCGAATCCATTTTCTTTGTGTGTAGGTTTGCCAGTGGCAATGACTTGTCTTTCTGCTCTGGCACCTGGCACCTGGGTCACTAAGCATAAGGGTTAGAATGAGTAGGCTAGCAGGTGGCAAGCATCACCACCTGCGGGGCGTGGGCTGGCTGCCACAGGGCAGGGTTCCCTGGAACGTGCAGGCTGAGCTGGGGTTGCCTTCCTGCTGAGCTGGTCTCTGTTAGTCTCTGTCCTCATGATTGTGAATTCCATCTTCCACATTTTAGGTGGTGTATCATATTAAATCATAGAAAACGAATCTTGTTACCCTCTCAGAAACACGGTCCATGGAAATGATTACTGAAGACACAAGGAAGGACAGTTGCCTTTATGTTTCCCACGGCCTCTCCCTTCCCCACAAGGATCTGTAAACACATCGCCTAGTTAGCAAAACTCTTACAAGTCACGTTACGTTGCAACAGTGCTGGGAATGTTCCTAGTGGTGCTTAGTGGCGGGGAGCAGCCCCTGCAGTACCAGGCAAACTCAGGTTGGGGCCAGTCCTCTTGTCCTCATTTCTCTCTTAGGAGGGAGGAACGAGGACGTGTGCACAGTGAACGCAGTGACTGTGCATTCCTTCCGTGCCGTCAACTCTGGAATCTGCTTTCTGTCTATGCATTTGTCAATCCTAGACATTCCACACAAATGGAGGTCCTTTGTGTCTAGCTCACTCAGGATAATGTCTTCAAGGTTAGTCTACATTACGGCATGTGTCCGAACTTCGTTTTGTTTTGTTTTTTAATTACTGGACAGTATTCCATTGAAGGATGGATCACATTTTGTTTATTCATTAGTTGACGGACATTTGGTTTTTCACTTACGGACTATGAATCATTCTGTTACAAACGTTTGTGTACAGACTTCTCTGTGCTCCTGTTTTCATTTTTCTTGGGCATGTGCCTTTACATGGGATTGCTCAGTCATATCTTCTTTTCCCCTTTCAATTGGTATTTTTAAAAATTAATATATAATGTATTATTTGTTTCAGGGGTACAGGTCTGTGATTGACCAATCTGCTATGTCATATCTTAACTTTTTTTAGGAACTACCAGACTTTTTTCCAAAACTGTACCATTTTACATTCCCACCAACAGTATCAGAGGGTTCCGGTTTCCCCACGTTATCATCAACACAGTTAATGTTATCTTTTGATAACAGCTGTTCTAATGGGTACGCAGCGGTATATTTCATTAGGGTTTTTATTTGCTTTTCTCTGCTGGTTAATGATATTGAGCATCTTTCCATTTGCTTGTTGAGTTTGTGTATCTTCTTTGAGAAACATCACATCTTGCCCATTTTAAAAGTTCTTTATGTATTCTGGATACCAGATCCTTATCCGATGCGAGATGCAGATGTTGTCTCTCATTCTAGGAGGTCATCTTTTCACTCCTTCCCTTGATGGGAGTCCTTTGATGCACAGAAGTGTTAAATTGATGAAGTCCAGATTATTTTTAGTTTTAGCTCTTATTTTAGGTCTTTGATCCATTTGATTTAATTTTTATGGAATAAGTTAAGGATCCACCGTTAGTTTTTTGCATATGGACATCCAGTTGTCCCAGCAGGTTTTGTTAAAGACACTGTCCTTCCCCATTCAGTGGTCTTGGCACCCTTCCTGAGAATCAGTTAACCACACCTATGAAAGTTTATTTCTGGACTCTCTATTGACTTTGGTGTATACACTGGGTTTTTTTGTTTGTTTGTTTTAATAATTTTATTTCTGATGTATACATTTATTCTTATGCCGATATCACAATGTATTAATTACTGTAGATTTGTAGGAAGTTTTAAATTGGGAAATGTGGATCTTCCAACTTCCTTTTTTTTCCCCCAAAGATTATTTTGGGAATTCTGGGTCCTCTGTAATTCCACACATGATCTTAGCCAAAAGGCCAAGAAGCGATCGTTCTTTGTAATTCCATCTGAATTTCCAGATCAGTTTGCCGGTTTCAGTATAACCAGCTGGGATTCTGATAGGGATTGCATTGTATCTGTATGTAATTATAGGTAGTTATTATCATTTTAACGACACTGATTCTTCCTGTCCAGGAACATGGGATATCTTTCGATCTATTTAGGTCTTCTATAATTTTCTCAACATTTTCGAGTTTTCATCGTACAAGTCTTGCACCTCCTTGGTTAAATTTATCCTTAGGTATTCTAACACCACTGTAGATGGAATTATCTTAATTCTATTCTTGGATTATTCATGGGTATAAAGAAATACAATTGATTTTTGTATATTGATCACCTGTCCTACAACTTTGTGAAATTATTTGCTTTAATAGTTTTTTACTGCAAATTCTTTAAGATGCTCTGTATACAAGGACAGATCATCTGTGAATGGAGATGGTTTAACTTTTTCCTTTCCAATCTGGTTGCCTTTCATTTCTTTTTCTGGCTGAACTGTCCCAGCTAGAACTTCCAGTGGTATTGAATGTAAGCGATGAAAGAGAACTTTGTCTTACTTCTGATTTTAGGAAGAAAGCTCTCATCATTAAGAACAACATGAGCTGTGCTTTTTCATAGATGGCCTTCATCAGGTTGAAGAAGTTCCTTTCTGCTGCTAGTTTGTTGAGTGTTTTTACCATGAAAGGGAATTGAATTTTGTCTAATGTTTTATCTGTGTCCATAGAGATGTTCACATGGTTTTTCTTTATTCTACTGATAGGATTTCAGGGTGTTGAACCAACCTCCCATTCTTAGGATAAATCCCACTTGGTTATGGCACATAATTGTTTTTAGATGTCACTAGATTGGGGTTGCTAGTATTTTGTTGTAGGTTTGTTGTTTGTTGTTGATGACTGTGGGTGTCATGTGGTCCCCTGGGACCTCCTGGCCCTGTGACCACAGGCCTCTGGAAGTAGAAGGAGAAGTCAGAAAGCCTGTACATCAGGAGACCCTTAGAAGGCTTTTATCATGTTTTTGTTTCAGTTTGAGGAGTTACAACTGCTCAGAGAATTCTGATTTGGTTCTCGGTAGCTGCACAGGAAATCGAGATGTTTTTTCCAGATTGCAGGTGAGTTAAAAGATGAAAACTCAGTGTGTTTCACTGCATCTGTCATCTGCTGTCATTTCACGGTCATCTGCTATTAAGATATTTATTATGAATGTCTTAAGGCAACCCAGCAGAATGAAAACTGATGTCACACGTATAACGGATCAGACCCAGAGCGACTGTGTACTCGCTTCACCCGGGAATATCCCAAAAATACAGAAACAAAATCAGTGGTGTCAGAACCGTCTGCACGCTTAGGAACGTTTAAAATTTGAAAATAGAGGAAACTGAGAAGATACCAACTTTGGTAGTAAAGGGGTTGCTGTCCACTCCTAACTCCTCCATTTGAATGTCGGGCTCTGAGAAAGGACATAAAAACCCCCAGCAGGCGAAGGAGCAGCTGAGAGACTGCCCTTTCACGGGGTCACCCGGGACCACCCCAGGCTGGGGGGCTCTTTTCACCAAAGCAGCTGTACATTGGAGGGTGTGGAAATGGGGCCCTTGTTTTGAAGTAAAAAGTGCAGTTTGCCTCAGGCCTGGGGCATGTCAGGATGATAAAAAGTTGGACCCAGAGATTAGGCTCTGGGATCAAAGTGCAAACCACAGCCCCCTCTGCTCTCCACGTCCACGGTGTGCACTGGCAGTCTGCCTTTGGAAGTCCGTGTATGGCTCCGTGTTGACAGGATCCTGTGGTGGATTTCACGCTTCGTGTGGGTGCTTTCTGCTGCTCTTTAAGTGCTTGAATTGAGAAACTGGGAGGGACAGAAACCATGGAGCAGGTGGCCTGGACACTGGGAAATTTTACCCACAAATGAATAAAATATCCCGCAAAGCAGAGATCCCAGCCCTCCAAGCTTTCTTCTTGACCTCTTATCCTCCACATCTGGCTTGACGGGCTTGTGGTAGGAAGAGGGAGTGGGGAGGGAAAATGGAGTGTGTCATGGAGCTTAGGTCACACGTGGCACAGACAGTGCTGCGATGTGGGCGCTTGGCTTATTTGGTCTCCGCTTGTGGACGTGTGGCAACACTGCACACACATGTATGATGTCAGGTAGCAGGCTTTGTACTGAGTGTGGTACGGAGCCTGGTGTGTACACGCGACACCTGTGCGTTCACAGTACAGGAGCGAACGATAAACAGTATGATGTTAGCCCTAGGAGAGTCTGGTAAAGGTGTTCACTGTACTGTTCTTATTGTTTTTGCAAATTTTCAATGATTTTCAAGTAAAAAGGCTTGTCCCACTCATTCCTAGCTCCTCTGGAGAGACCTCTCTCGAGCCCACTCAGCCCCGTTTCACAGTCCTGACTGGGGCCTACGGCCCTGAGAACTCTGTGCCTTCACATTTGGGCACAGTCACCTGGAACCAGCGATAAAGGTAAAAACGTTCTGGTCTTGTTTTTGCAGGAGATGGCTGCTGACCTGGAACAGGGCCCAGCGGCGTCCCAGAGCTGCCGTCCTTCGCAGGGGCACTTCCTTTTCAGAGTGTTCCGCACCCGGCTCCAGGCTCTGGCAGGCGGCTGGGATGTGGCCTCCTGCCTTCAGAGACAGCGGGAGCTACTTGTGTACAAATGGTAACACGGCGCATCACATAGAGAGTCTGTCTTTCCACTGAGTTTTCTCTTCTCTTGGTCATTTGTTTCTGGGCCCTGCCCCCAGCCTGCAACAGCATTTTCTCATTGGGGCTCCCATGGAGAGAGCAGGGTCTGAAGCTTTGGATTAAAGCCTTCCCCTTCAGACCCAGGAGCTGCTTTGAACGATGAAGCCCAAATAATGCATATCAAAATAGGGAAAACCATGTGTGCGTACAGATGCTCACGGTAGCTGTATTTATGAGTGGGATATCACATAATCCCCCAGTTCTCGGGAAGGGCTTTGTGAAGACTGTGGTGCTTCCTTTCACTTGGCTCTCGTGCCACTTAAGAATGGCTCTTGGGGTTCAGACGTGAATGCTGGCCGTGGACCCCGCAGGGCCCAGGTGCTCAGCACAGCCCCAGAGGGGGACTCTGGTTCCCAGAGCGAGTAGGCAGGGCTGTTACCGATCCGAGCCTGAGCTCTCAAGGAGTGAAGTTAGGGGGCTGTGCCGTCACCGCTGACACACTCTTCCCTGCAAGGATCCTGCTCCGTCTGCCCCCATCCGTTCTCGTCGGCAGCCCCCAGGCCAAACAGCCAGCCGCCCCTGACTGCACGGAGTTCTTCTGGTTGGTCAACTCTGAGCTGGTAGGTGCGGGCAAGCAACCTTGGGTTGCAGGGACTGGGGGGTGATCTGGTTCTTGGAAGATTCGTGAATGTGGCTGCGGTCACTTGGAGCCAACTGCTTCAGTGTGTGCAGCCCACGTGGGATTGCTGTGGGCAAGAATGGGGGTACCGCTCTGGAAGCCGAGACAGTCGGGGCTGATGTGTGCCCAGCCCTCCCCCCACAGCTAGAACGGGGGCCAGCGAGTCGTAGAGACCAGCTTCGGCTCCTGGGAAGCTTCAGTGCCTTCCTAGAGCTTTGCTGCAAGTTCCGCCGTCAAGATCCGAAAAGTCTTGCAGACCAAGCACCTCGGTTTCTTTCCAGTATGGACATTTCAGGTACACAAAGGCCAGTGGTGCCGAAAGGACCGCCGTTGCCACCAGTCGGCCCTGCTTCCTGCCGTTGTACACGCTCTTCCGTGTCAGGTGCTCCTAGATCTCACCCAGAAAGACTAAAGCCTGCATGCGTCCAGTCAGGGTCAGGGAGGTCACCAGGAATAAGCACCTTCTACAGATCTCAGAACAACTTCCACTCCTGAAGATGTTTTCTAGCTTTTAAAAACGCGCAGATAGAACAAAAAATTGAACTAAGTTTCCATTCAGTGACACAGAGCTTTAAAAGGTGACTCAGAAAGCAGGGGAGGTGAGACTAGGTGTTCCTTAGGTCCTTAGCAAAGGAAGTTTCCCTTGAAGTTGTCCGAAGGGCCTGTGAAGGCCAGCGGAATGAGAAGCCGGAGGTGGGGAGGCCAGGTGCCACCCCAGCGACAGGGCCGGCAGGGAGTATAGCACTGGCCTCCTGGCCTGCGCTGGGGCCGAAGCGGGCAGGCCGGGCCGTCTCCACGTGGCTAGGCAGTGACACGCTGAGATGCTGGGCAGCCTCGCAGGCGGACCCAAAGCCGGGCCTCCGAGGTCAGCAGTGGCGCTGTGAGCACAGCCGAAGCCTCTCCGCACCGCTGCCCCCACCCCCGCCACCGGCCCCCTTGGGTGCTCGCTCACTGGCCCGTGCTCTTTTGCAGAGAAACTTCTGCTCTCACGGAAGTGCCCTGACCCACGACATCACCGTCCACTTCTTCAGGGTAATTCTGTTGCCCTCTGTGCCTACCAGATCTCCCGCTGAGACCTCTTGGGCTGGATCCTCATGGCCAGTGGCGCTTTGAGGCCCTGGTGCCTTTCTGGGGCGGGGCACACGTGCAGACCACTGACTTCTGGCATGTTCTCTCCTGCAGGGGCTCTTCAATGCCTGTTCACAAAGCAGAAACCCCACCCTGACCGCAGACCTGGTCCTGAGCACTTGCCAGACTGAGTGCCCCATAGTCCTGACCTCTGCTCTGGTAGGTGCAGCCACCTTCTCGGGCTGTGCCCAGGGCCGGCACAGGGACTGGGGGCCTAGGGCGGCATCCTGATTCTTGTCATTCAGGAGCAAATGCATGAGGAGAAATAGGGAGTAAAGCGGACCTTTGGGCATGGAGGATGACGGCTTCCCTGCCTGCACCTGCTGGGAACCTGTCGGGTGTTGCTTTGCTCTGGTTCTGTGTTGGCTGGAGGTGAACCCTAATTTCCTGAGCTCCCCGACTTGGGCTCCGACCATTGTCTTGACAGACGGTCATCTCGAGACTTGAGAGGTGGCCCAGTCCCCTGCCAGCCTGGCCCTCACGTGGGTGTGGGGTTCCTGGTTGGGGGCGGCATTCTTCGCTGGCTTTCCTGGAGTCCTGACCCCACACAGCTCTCCTGGCAGCCTTGGGACCGAGTGGTTTGGCTTCACACACAGTCTGTGGCTCGTGTGGGTGGAATTCAATGCGAAAGTTACCATGTGTGTACAACACCAACTCAAGTGCGGACGTGGGCGTCCTCCACAGAGGAGGACGAGCTCGCTCGCAGAACTGCCTTGAACCTGGGATGGAGAACATGAGGCCGTCCTAAAAGGTCGGAGGCACTCGGTGACTGTGAGCTGTGCTGCTGGTGTCAGGCACATCCTCGCTGGTCACTCGGGTGTAGGGACTGAAAAGGCGTCCAAGTAGAGCCTCCCCTGATCTGCTGACCGGTGATCTTTCTCTTCTGGAAGTTGTGGTGGCCACGCCTGGAGCCCGACCTTCGCAGCCGGTGGAGGAGCTGCTTCCAGGGCCCGCTGCCCCAGGAGCTGCAGAGACTGGCGGAGGCCCGGCAGTTCGGCAGGAGGTGCGTGGAACAACGGCAGGAGCAAGCACAGACGTTCTTTAGGACCTGCTACAGGTTACCTCCATGAACACCCTGGGCTGCTGGACAGAGGCCTTAGGGCAGGCTGGGCAGGAGCCACACGGAAGGGAAGAAACAGACCTGACCTAGCAGGTCCCTGCCCAGCTTTCCGCCCCACCTGCCTCTCTCCTGGCTCCAGGCCTGGCAGTGCCGGCATCGCGTGGATGTGAGAGGCAGCTGGCAGTCTCCGGCACGGGATGGCTTGGGAGAGGGCTGTGGTCCCGTCTGGCCTCCTCCTATCCCTGTGTGCTGTGGCAGCGTCCAGAGCACTTGAACTCCCAGAAAACAAGAAACGCCCCGTTCCCACATTATATGCCACTAATCTGGGGCCTTGTTTTTAACCTGTCGGGGCACCTCGTGTCACACTGCGGTCATAGCAGGGGCTGAGGAGGAGGACTGGACCCAGAAGCCAGGGGTCTGCGTGGTGAGCTCCAGGTTGAGAGTTCTAGGACCCACAACCTTGCAAATCTTGGGCAGTCAGGACCCGGTGTCCTGGTCAGGCCCTACCCACCCCCTCCTCATGTCCACGGCACAGAAGCAGGTTAGGGCAACTGGGGGCTGGACCCAGACAGCGGCCTCTAGGTCCCTATGCCGAGCCAGGGGTGGTTCTGCAGACTGTAAGCCCCCCCCACCCCCCCACCTTGAAGGTAAGCAGGGCTGGTGGCTTTCTGCCGGGACATGGCTGTGAGGTTCCTGTGGTGACCCGTATCTGTCTCCTAGTTGCCTCTCCGCCGACTCGGCACGCCCCCCACCAGGCCCGGCCTGGCTCTCCGCTGCGGCGCTACACTTTGCAATCCAGCAAGCCGGCAAAAGCAGCATCAAGAGCCAGCTCGAGAAGCTGGACTGCCAAAGAGAGGAGGCAAGAAATGAATTCTTTCACTTTTGTGGCAACTTTGTTTTTAATCAGTGTTCCAATCAGCTCTGTTTCTCTGGGTTCATCTAATGAACTGTGCTTTTCCAAGGACAGAAGTATGGCATTTTTGTGACTTTATTAGGAATTAAGATTTACCACGTTCATAGATTTAGTAATATTTGACTGTCAAGTTTATTGACAGAAAGGGTACCTTACATGTTACACTTTTGATTGCTTTTAGCTTATTTTTACCCTCCCCAGACCAGGGCAGTGCGACCTTCTTTGTTCCTATTCCCACAGCCTTAGCTCCCTTATCTCTCCCCAAACTAAACCATTTGTAAACTGGAAAGTCATCTGTCAGCTCAGGACATATAGGCCTGCCTGAGGTTTTTGGTAATTTACTGTAAAAAAATTGTTGGAAAGCAATTTCAGTGGCCTCAAGCCTCTGAGGCCTGTGTGTGCTCAAAGGGAGCGGGGGATATCCGGAGTGACCCCAGCCGGCCTGGGTGTGCTCCAGGGGGTTGGGAAGAGGTGGACCCGCCAGGGTTGGTGGGGAGAGACTTCTGCACTTACCTCTAGGGAGTTCATAAACGCCCTTCTAGGCCAGGAGCCCGGCAGCGGGGCGCGGGGGCGAGCACTCCCCCAGCTCGCACACCGCGCCCGCCCTCGGCCACGGCACAGCTCTTCCTGCGGTCGCGCTAACAAGCTGTGTCAAAGGCACACGTAAGAGGATGCAGTCTCTAAGAGTTTATTCTCAAATTACCCTTTAAAGTGTTTTTAAAATTTAAAAAAAGTTTTTTTTTTATATAATTTTCCTTCCCGAGAAGATCTATTTAAGGAAAAATTTATGCTCTCCGCCTATAAACGTTTAGTCAAAGAACATGTCCGCGTCCGTTACTCAGAGTTGCTTTGGAGGGCGCAGCCCGGCTGGCTTTATGTTCTGAGGCGCTGGTTTTATCAGCAGCTGCTGCTTGTCCTGTTCTTCTTCTCCTTAATGGGCCTGCTTTCGTCACACCTGACCCCACACTCAAGACATCAGGTAAGGTGACTCTCTCCCAGCCCTAGACCTCCTAAGGAGGGTTTCTGGGAGGAGGGTCCTGGAACGTTCCTCTCGAAGGGCTCCTCAGGAATCTCGTGCTTGTTGAAGCGAGAACCCCTAGGCCCCGGGCCTCTTCTCTGAGGTCTCATTTCAGAACCTGGGCACAGCTGTCCCTGGCCTGTACCCCCTACGGTCACCATTCATGACTCAACAGAAGGAGCAAAGGCTCCCTCTGGGCTAGAGGTCACCCCTCCCCGCCGTGTGCCTGTGGAGTCAGCCAGCCTCCTCTTGTGCGGGCCGCAGGCTGCTGACTCCCTGAAGGCTCTGGACGTCTGCGCAGAGATCCTGGGGTGTTTGGAGAAGAGGAAGGTATCCTGGCTGGCGCTCTTCCAGCTGACCGAGGCGGGTAAGACAGTCCCTGGGACCTGGTAGCAGAGAACGGCCTGTGTTTGTCCCAGTTACCAGCCATCTCTGGGGAAACAGGTGACCCAGCAGACACAGGCTGTGGTCCCCACTTTGTTTAGTCCTTTTTCAAAAATGATTTCCACTGGGTAGGTATGAACGTTTGGGCTTTAAGGTACTAACTCGTTTTTGGAAGTCTATCTTCTCGGGAAGTATATAAACTACATTTTAGAGTAAATGCAGTATAAACTCATCTCAACAATGAAGAGTGGAGTCCTCAGGGTCCCAGAGTGCCACTGAGGCCTTATGGGGGGGCGTAGGGGTCTACCTCCCAGGCTCTGCCGTCCAGCATGGGGACAGCCCCCGCCCCCCGACACCAGCCAGGCACCTGAGGTGTCCTGAACATGCTGGTGCTGGGGTGGGGAGGCAGCCACAAAACTAAACCCGCCCCTCCCCACTTTGGTTGCAGAAGGTGGCCTGGGGCCTGTCCTCCTCCGCCTGGCCCCAGACCCACACATCAGGCTGCTGCCGTTTGCCTTCTACAGGTAAGTGCACCCGCCGCTCTGGTAGTGTGGCAACACTCTCAGCGAAGGGGTGCCCACCTGGGGGGGTTGTGTGTGGTCCAAGGAGGGGTCACCCCTTCCCCATCCTGTATCAGTACCACTGTGGGTCTCTCGCCACGTGGGCAAGAGGCCCGTAACTTCACTCCTCCGATGAGTCGCTGCTCGTGCCGACTGCCACCCACCTCCGTGCCGTCTTAGAGTCACGAGGCATCTTGTCTCTTACCTTCAGCCTTCTCTCCTATTTCGATGAAGACGCCCTCCTGAGGGAAGATGCCTTCCTGCACGTCGCTGTCGACATGTACCTAAAGCTCATCTGTCTCTTCGTGGCTGGGGAGACAAGTGCAGTCTCGGCTCTAGCCACCAGGGGCCGGGACCTCCAGGGCCAGGCAAGTGACACATCTCAGACCCGTGTGGCCAGCTCTCCTGGCACAGTGAGCAGGTGGGGGCATCATGGCCCCTGACAGCACGCTGACCTGGGGCTCTGCCTGTCCTCTCTCCAGGGTGACCCCGTAGGCTTGATAACAAAAGCTCGTCATTTTCTGCTGCAATCAATTCCTAGGTGCCCCCAGAAGAGCTTCTCGAACATGGCAGAGGTAGCACCCAGATGCTCGTTTGGTGTGTGCAGCACGTCCAGGTCACTGTGTAAACGTGCAACGCCCCAAGCAGAAATGATCCGGCATCTGACACGTACACTGTGCCCACTTACCTGGCAGCCGCAGGGGGCTGAGCACAGTTGTTTTCTCGCAGCTGCTGGCCACTAGTGGAGACTGCGACCCGGAAGTGAGCGCCGCCCTCCTGAGCAGACAGCAGGTGGCGCCTGATGCGGATCTCTACCAGGAGCCCCAGCTCTTCTGACTGGACCCTGCACAGTCCACAGCCCAGCTCCTTTGTAAATAATTTATTACAAGCATAACATGGAGCTTTTGCACTAAAAAGTGGATTACAAATCTTGATTGCTTTGGTGGGGAACAGGAATCAATTATTTAAAATCCATCTGGCCCCGAGTCACTCAGTATTTGTAGGAAAATGCTGGTCCCAGAGTGGAGGCTGGAAAGGCTACATGAGTTGCACACCGAGCCCACCTTCACCACACGGCAGATCAGTGTCCTCCTGACACACAGGTGGGGGGGTACAGCACGGGGGCTCCAGGGGAGCGAGCAAAGCTGTGCCATCAGGTTGCATATGAGGAACTACCGAAACTGTCTTAACCCCATTTAGCGCCTGTGTTCAGGTGGGCTCGGGCTTCACGGCCTGGCCCTCCACAGTCCCAGGTGGTGGCTCCAGGGGCAGTGCCTTGTCCTGGGTTTGCGTCAGAGGGTGGACCATGGACATGTGCACATTGAGGTTGTGGGCCTTCTCGAACCGCCGGCCACACTGGTCACAGGCAAAGTCCAGCTCAGTCTCAGCCTTGTGTTTAGTCATGTGGTACTTGAGGGATGCCCGCTGCCGGCACTGGAAGCCACAGACTTCACACCTGGGGGACAGGGTCATGTGAGCGAGGGTGTGGGCGCCAGTATGGCCCTGAGAAGGTGCCCGTCCCCACACTTACTGCAGAGGCTTGGCTCCTGAGTGGCGCATCTGGTGGACGAGAAGGTGCTTCCGCTGCTTGAAGGTCTGTCCACATTCATCACAGATGTAGTTCCGCACCTCTGGGGGCCAGAGATCCAGTGAGCACCGCACGAGAAATGCCCAGCCCTCCCACAGAGCACGGGGACCCAAGCAGGGAGCCGTGCAAACCCAATTTTACTGAGAGATGGAAAACATTTCTAATGTAAAACTTTTTGTTAAAATTGCTTAAAAATGTCACCTGGCTGAGACTTCGCCAGCTACTGTACACAGGTGAAGCCTGTTTTCTAAAAGAGAAACTTTAGATCTAATCAAGCAAAGATTCTTAGAGGACATCCAAATCACTAAAGCGTCACTGATTACTACTGCTCTAAAGATCATCCCCGTATTGGGTCCAAAGTAGGGGAAGGGGATATCCACTTAGCAAATAAATTTCTTATACTCTTGAACAAAAACCCAAGAGTCAGTTCCACTCCTGGACGTGTGCCTGGGGTGGTGGCCACGAGCCTGTTCCTCACTGCCATTCCACCTACAAACACCCACCCCCGACTGGCTCTCTCCCCTACTAGGTACAATGCACCCTTCCAAGTTCACAGTCCACCCTCTTGGTGTTTTAAAAAAACTGGTGTTTTAAAAAAACTTGGTGTTTTAAAAAAACTGCTAATGGTTATGACCACTGGTGTCTGAACTGGGACACAACTTGAAGGCCCAGTTTGAGGGAATTATTTGTGTCAGATGTCCGGGGTGGCTCAAGAGCAAAAAACACAGGAAAAATGGTTTCACGGTGAGACCAACCAATAGATTTGTTCAACAATAAAACTGACAAATCTGGGTAAAAAAAGTAAAGTGTAACTTTCTATAGTAAGTCATTTTAACAAAAACAAGCACAATTTCTGTTTAGGGATAAACAGATACACAATGCACGGATCATTTAAAGGGGGTGATGCCCACACAGGACAGCAGCTTTGTGGGGAGAAGCTGCAGCAGCGGGGTCCAGCGCACACAGTCCTTGAGCTTCTAACACAGGTGGCACAGATCATGTCGTTAAAGGGAGGGGACTCAAAACTGTAACAGACGCACATGAGCCCAGGGTTGTAATGTGGATGCAGAGAATGGGTGGGGAGAGGGAGAGGGCCCTCGGCTCACATCACCCCACAAACAAACTATCACATCCTCCCAAATACCCCAGAAATGGACCTGAAGACTGGCAAAAGCAACCCCACAACTAAAGGTAGAGAGGAGGAGGGAGCCGCCTTCGGGGAGAAGAGCCAAGAGACAGACCAGCTCACAGGGATAAGGGGCCCCCAGAGCGACGGGCTTGGAAAGCCAGAGGCGCCGAGGGCCTGAGTCTCCCCAGTTCCTGCAACTACTGGGGCTTCAAGCCTGGAATTGTAAAGGTCAGTGGGCCAGGCTCAGGGAGAGCCCAGAGGGCACTGCCGCTCTCGGAGCAAGCGCACAGCCTGTGAACATACAAGAGCACCTGGGGCCCATGGGTTGGGGGTGAGGTTATGTGCTCAGCTCAGAGGGCATCCTGGAGAGATCTCTCTAGGAGCGAAGGAACAGCAGGTGCCCTTTACCTGCCCCGCCCCCAGCATAAGCAAAGGTCCACCTCAGGAACCAGCATGGACAACAGTAATCCATTCCTAACTCACACCAAGCTACCTGCACTCCCCCCGCCTCAGTCCCGGGACAGCAGGCCCCCTCCCCCAAAGACCAGCCCAAACCCCGGCTCACACCACGTTCCGCAACCCGGGAGTTCCAGTCTGTGCCAGCAGGTCTCATTTCCCAAACAGACCAGAGCACAGCCGGCTGCGCACCACCTTCAGACCAGGCACTGCCCACACCGGGTGCGACAGCCTCTGCAGACGACTGGTCTGAAGGCTAAAACGGCCAGGACTCGAGAGCAGAGCGTACCCCCCCAACCCTAGCCCCGAGGCGCCGGGCCCCGGGGAACAGGCCCACTACGCTGCAGGGCGCCACAGGACTTCATCAGGCCATTACTCTCAAAAACACCCAGAAAAAGGCACAGACACAAAACCAGAAGCAACGGGAAGTGCGGAGGGAAGGCGCTTACCATCTTCTAGGTGCTTAGTTTCTACAACTGCTACAATGCGCGTGGGTTACTTTTACAATCCGAAAAGCATGTAATAAATGTCATTTTTTAAAAGTAATGAGAAAAACCCCCACCACAATAAACTTGCTGAAAGGCACCGGGATTTCTTCACGGTCAGTCCCACACCACTTAGGCATGACCCTCAAGGCACCACGACACAGCCCCAGGCACCTCTGAAGGGCGTCCAGCCCCCACCAGCCACCCGGGGGGGCTGTGCAGGCGAGCGGCTGGGAGAACAGGGCCCGTACCCGTGTGGATGAGCTTCACGTGGCGCTGCAGATAGCGGTCGATCATGAACACCTTGTTGCAGCCAGGGTGGGGGCAGGGCCTCTCCCGGACCTCCTCGTGGTGCTCCTTTATGTGCTTCTGCGGGAGGGACAGCAAGACCCTGAGTGCCCCGGCCAGGACAGTCACCCCCGATCACACAGCACAGGCCTCCCACAGGCCCTGCACGGCAGCCTCCAAGGAAGAGACCCAACCGCCCGTCCCTCAACCGGAAGTGGGTGCTTTTCCCAGAAGTGGAAGGCTCACTGCTCCACTCTACCCAGCGAGGCTCTCACGAGGCCCGGGGAACAAGTCTACGCCCGGCTCTACAGAAACCTGGGCCCTCCCGGTCAGCCACACACAGAAGGTAACCCCTGGCCCCGGGGCAAGGCCCTGCTTACCTTCATGCCGTCGGCCCCTCGGTACACAGCCGTGCAGCCCTGGTAAGGGCACTTGTAGATGGTGGGCAGCTCCTCCCTGCAAGGCAGAGCACACATGGAGCCGCTGCCCCCCCCGGGCAGGGCGGCCCCCACCCAGGCCCTCACCTCTCACAGCGGAGCTTGTTCTTCCAGCCCGGCTTGGGGCCGGGTTTCTTTCGAATCTTTGGTTCTTCAGACTTCTTGGTTTCTTTGCTTTCACTCTTTTTGCCAGAGACCCTACGAAGGGGGCAAAAAAAACATGGGGGGAGGGGAACAATCAGATTCAGTGCTGCTTCTGGTCTCTCTCGCACGTATTCTCTCACTTTTCTTCATGCTTCTCTCTCCTCCAACAGGAAAGGCGGGCTTTTCCCCCAGGCTTCCATGGCAACCTGTTTCAGTCTCAGTGCTCATCGGCCGGCTTTCAAACTGACCTTAGCCACCAGAGCTAGACCGACTCCTAGCGAAGGCAGAGGCTCTGCACTGCCGCCTCGGGAAGGCAAGGGGCAGGGACGGCTGGGCTGTCAGGACTCAAACTTCACTCCCTAAACATCAAAACCAAACACTACTTGGAGACATCATATTAAATGATGGATTGGGGAAGCTTTAGGGGTCCGTCCCTGCAACAAAACCAGCACCAGGCTAGAAAAGATCAGAACCAACAGTTTTGGAACCTGATGGGAGGTGCCCAGCCACCAGACGGGGGCTCAGAGGGAGATGCGTGTTCTTGGCAGAGCGTGGTGTTGCCCCACCAGCTGCCATCCCTGCTCCTCAGTCCTGCTGCCAGGGCCAGCGTGGACAGTGGGGTCCTTTTATTCAGTCTGACGCATCCCTGAAAGACCAGTTCAGATGCACCAACCTCCCCGTGGGGCCTAGTGAAGATTTAAAGCAACATAGGGTGCCTGTGGCTCAGTGGGTTAAGCGTCTGCCTTCGTCTTAGGTCATGATCCCGGGGTCCTGTGATTGAGTCCTGCCTCCGGCTCCACACTCAGCAGGAATCTGCTTCTCCCTCTCCCCCTCCCTCTGCTCATGCTGTCTCTCAAATAAAATCTTTAAAAAAGTATATAAAGAGAAATGTACATTTTTTTTCCTTTTCAGATCCAAACATTTAAAGAAAACCGTCAGAAACAAAAGGAACTTCTTAGGACATTATGTGACGAGCCTATACCTAACATCATCCTCAACTGGAAGACTGAAAGCTTCCCTGGAATCAAGAACAAGACAAGGGCGCCTGGGTGGCTCAGTCGGTTAATGACCTTCAGCTCATGACCTTCGGCTCAGGTCATGATCCCAGGGTCCTGGGATCGAGCCCCACATCGGGCTCTCTGCTCAGCGGGGAGCCTGCTTCCCTTCCTCTCTCTCTGCCTGCCTCTCTGCCTGCTTGTGATCTCTGTCAAATAAATAAATAAAATCTTTAAAAAAAAAAACAAAAGACAAAGATGCCCATTTTCACCACTGCTATTCAACATAGTATCAGAAGTTCTAGACACAGCAATCAGGCAAGAAAAAGAGAGGGGATCTAAATTACCAAAAAAAGGGGCACCTGGGTGGCTCAGTGGGTTAAAGCCTCTGCCTTCGGCTCAGGTCATGATCCCAGGGTCCTGGGATCAAGCTCCGCATCGGGCTCTCTGCTCCTCGGGGAGCCTGTATCTCCCCACCGCCCCGCCCACCACCTGCCTCTCTGCCTACTTGTGATCTCTGTCTGTCAAATAAATAAATAAAATCTTTAAAAAATAATAATAAAAAAATAAATTACCAAAAAAAATTACCTCTGTGCACAAATAACATGATCTCCTATGTAGAAAACCCTGAAGAAGCCACACAAAAATAAACAAATTCAGCAAAGCTGCAGGGTACGTAATCAACACACAAAAACCAGTTCTGAAAATGAATGATGCAAAACAAAACTTAAAACATAATTCATTCGCACTAGCATTAAAAATAATAGTTAGGAATAAAATTAACCAAGGAGATGAGAGACTTATACACCGAACACTAAAACATACTGCTGAAAGAAATTTAAAAAGACCTAAATAAGTGGGAAAACACCCCAGGTTTATGGACTGCAGGATTAATATCAAGATGGCAATACTCCCAAAGCAAGCTACAGATTCAATCCCTAACCCTAACCCAGTGGTGTTTTTGGCAGAAACAAAAAAAGCAATCCTAAGCTTAACATGGGATTTAAAGGGACACTGAACAGCGAGATGAGTCTCAAAAACAAAGCTGGAGGACTCACACTTCTGATTCCAGAATTTATATTGTAAAGCTCCAATAATCAAAACAGTGTGGTAGTGGCACAAAAACAGACACACAGACTAAATGAAGAGAACTGAGAGCCCAAAAATATACCCCTCACAAGAAAAATCAACTGATTTTCTGAGAAGTGCGCCAAGACCAGTCACTGGGGAAAGGACGGTCTCTTCAACAAATGGGGCTGGGAGAGCTGCATGTCCATGGGCCGAAGAATGAAACTGGATCCCCAACTCACGCCATATACAAAAATTAACTCAAATAAATCAAAGACGTAAGAGCTAAAACTATCAAACTGCTGGATGAAAACATGACCTTGGATTTGGCAAGTTTCTGGAATATAACATCGAAGGTAAAGCAACGCGGGCCGCTGGGCTGCCGCCGCAGCAGGGCCTGCGACTCTTGATCTTGGGGGTTGTGAGTCTGAGCCCCACATTGAACACAGAGATTTAAAGGAAAAAAAAAAAAAAAAGGCAAAGCAACACAAGTAAAAACAGGTAAATTGGATTTCAAAATTAAAATTAAAAATTTTTGTGCACCAAAGGAAAGTATCAAGGGAATGAAAAAGATGATCCACTGAATGGGAGAAAATGTACTTTACAACTCAACAGCATAAAGATAAAACAAGCCAATTTAAAAATGGGCAAGAATAAATAAAAAGAAAAAAAACTTTCAAATCCAAAGGGGGAAAAAAAGGCAAAAGACTTAAATAGACATTTCTCAAAAAATATAAGCATGTTAAAAGATGTCCACCATCACTAATCACTAAGGAAATGCAAACCAAAATGACAATGGGGTACTGCGTCACACCCAAGAGGATGAATACTAAAAAGGAAAACAGGTTTGAATCACTATATTATATGCCTGAAACTAATATAACACTGTGTTAACGACACAAAAAATTAGAAAAAAAGAGAACAGCCACTGTGGAAAGCAGTACGGATGTTCCACAGAAAATTAAAAATAGGACGCCTGGGTAGGTTAAGCCACTGCCTTCAGCTCAGGTCATGATCCTGGAGTCCTGGGATTGAGTCCTGCATCAGGCTCCCTGCTCAGCGGGGAGTCTGCTTCTCCCCCTAACCCTCTCTTCTCCTGTTCTCTCTCTCTCAAATAAATAAATAAATAAATTCTTTTAAAAAAATTAAAAATATGTACAATAAAACAGAACATGGTACGTTAACTATACTGGAATTACAATTAAAAATTTAAGAGGGTCGGGGCGCCTGGGTGGCTCAGTGGGTTAAGCCTCTGCCTTCAGCACAGGTCATGATCCCAGGGTCCTGTGATCGAGTCCCACATCGGGCTCTCTGCTCAGCAGAGAGCCTACTTCTCTCTCTCCCTGCCTGCCTCTCTGCTTATTTGTGATCTCTCTTTCTCCATCAAATAAATAAATAAAACCTTAAAAAAAAAAACAAAAAACAAAAAACTTAATGGGGGGGCCTGGGTAGCTCAGTTGTTAAACGTCTGGCTTTGGCTCAGGTCATGATCCCAGGGCCCTGGTATCAAGCCCCAGGCTCCCTGCTCAGCAGGAAGCCTGTTTCTCCCTCTCTCATCCCACCTGCTTATGTTACCTCTCTTGCTGTGTCTGTCTCTATCAAATAATAAAGTCTTATAAATAAATAATAAAAAATTAAAAATAGGAACAGCGTGTGATCCAGTAATTCCACTACTATATTCACCCAAACAAAAAGAAAATACTTATTCAAAAGACACAGGTCCCTTATGTTTACGGCAACGCTATTTACAACAGCCAAGCTTCCAACAACATGGAAGCAACACAAGGGCTCCAAGATGAATGGATAAAAAAGATGTGGTATGTATATAATGGAACATCACTCATCCATAAGAAAAATAAGATCTTACAACAACGTAGATCGACCTAGAGAGCATTCTGCTAAGTGAACTAATTCAAGGAAAGAGAAATAACCTATGTTTTACCTGTATGTGGAATAAAAAACAAAACGAACAAAAGCAGAAACAGCCCCATAAATAGAGAAGTGATGTTTGTGGGGTGGGGAGCACTCCACTCAAGGAATGAAAGACAAAGCACAGAGAACATAGTCAGTGGAACTCTAACAGGGCTGCACGGCGACAGATGGCAACTACACCTCAACGAGTTTGGCACAACATACAGAATTACTGAGTCACTACCTTGTGGGCCTGACACAAACACTGTACGCCAACTGTACTTCACTGTAAAAACAAACAAGAGGGCGCCTGGGTGGCTCAGTGGGTTAAGCCTCTGCCTTAGGCTCAGGTCATGATCCCAGGGTCCTGGGATCGAGCCCCGCATCGGGCTCTCTGCTCAGATTCCTCCTCTCTCTGCTTCCCCCTCTCTCTCTGCCTCCCTCTCTGCCTGCTTGTGATCTCTCTCTCTCTCTGTCAAATAAATAAATAAAATCTTAAAAAAAAAGAGTTGGATGCTTTATCAGCTGAGCCACCCAGGCGCCCCTCAAACAGATACTTGTAGGCCAATATTCATAATATTATTCACAACAGCCAAAAGGTAGAAACAACCCAAAATGACGATGAATGGATCAACACACTGTGGCCCACCCGTACAACAGAATATATTCAGTCACAGAAAGAAACCAAGTTCTATTCCACGTTACACACAGATCAATCTAAGACACATTATGTTAAATAAAAGAATCCTATCAAAAAGGACAAATACGTATTTCCACTTCCATGAGGTACTCTGACGTAACTAGATTAGCGAGCCTGGGAGAGCGGGAGGAGGGAGGTCATTACTTAACAGGAGCAGCTTCTACTTGGGATGATGAAAAGTTTAGAAATAGTGGTGGTGGCTGCACAACACTAGAAATGTACTCGATGCCACTGAATTAACTGCACATTTACAGACTTAAAATGGGGGGCACCTGGGTGGCTCAGTCCCAGCTAAGGGGACCAGCATGTCTGCTAAAACAAAGTCACATGGACGAGGGCTACTCAGAGGCCCTGTCCTAGGTTTCCAGTTGTGATTCACATTGTAGCACCCAAGGAACCACGTGGCCACCAGGTCTGAGTGTCTCTGTGGGAACAAAGGTGAACCCAGAGCTGTGGCCAGCCCACTGCTACCTGGTCCCACCTCCCGCAGGGCCTGGCTTGTTTCTTTTTCCATAGCCATTAAAACTCAAATGAAAAAAGGAAGTCAGGTTTGCTCTTTAATCTTTGTGCTGAGTTTCCTTGGCTGACGGTAGGGTGATTCCGGTCTGCACTCGACCGTGAAATGCTCAACAGCACCAAGTGGGGCAGTGGCCAACTGCCGGTGTTCTCAGTGTTCCTGCGCTTAAGGCAGGGAGGAAAGGGACACAAGTACACATCAGCCTTCCCTGCCAGGACCCTGTATCCTGAGAGAAAACACAAATCCCTGAAAAGGGAAGGTCAAGACAAGGCCACAGAGGCAACTCTACAGGGAAGTGGTGTAGAAATCAGTGCCAGAGGCAGATCTGAGAGCAACTGCAGGGCTGGCTGGGTCCCTGAGTCTCCAAGGACCCTACCAAAGCAGCAGAAAGAAGTGCAGGGTAGAGGTTCCTGCAGGAAATCAGAGGGTGACACGACAGACATGACTGTGGTTTGACTGAGGGCAGAGCAGGCAGAAGGGAAAGCAGAGCGCTCCCGGAATGATGCCGAGTCACGTCCGCAGGCCCTGCCACTCCCACATGACACAGAGACCAGGTCTCAGCACTGAAATAAGAAAGGCCTCCAGCTGAAGCCACACGGTACTGGGCTAGGGTCGTCAGGCCAAAGAGCAGCGGGAAACGTGCGCCGAGGAAGGGCAGACCAGGAAGTAGGAGCCTTCATTCTCTGTCCCAACGACTCCCACCCAGTGACCCTACCAGGCAGACACAGGTTACCCAGTGACGCCATTCCCACACCCTAGGGACGTGGAACAAAACTGCCCCCCTTACTTCTTTTCTGGGTAAGGCTCGAAGGATTCGTCCGAGGACTGGGTATTCTGCTTCTTATCATTTTCATCTTCACTCACGATGTCCCTAGGGAAGAAGAGAGAACCTTTAGCAAAGGCCTGTGGTATATGACAGATCCAGTGACACTTCCTGTCTAGAAATACCATCAAATCTCCATACTCCATGTTTTTGCACTCCTAACAAGGTCTTAGAAACCTAAAAATCCCCAAATTTCTGAACTCCTCTCCTAACAAAAAGGGCAGAGCAGCAAACTGGAAACTGACGATCCCCCAGAAGCCACACTCCCCTCACACCAGGACCTGAACTTGGAAAGAACCTCTCTAGGGGGCCCCAGGTAGCACACGAAGACCTCAAAGAGGTAGGCTTCTCAGAAAGTGGACTTTCAGACTATGAGTCACCTGCTTCCCACAACTGTGAGCACCTATCCAGCTGATGTGTCAGCTGTTGGCCATTGCAAAGGTCGCAAAGGCCAGGAAAAGATGTGTGCATCTGTAACCTTTACCCTAAAGCATGAATTCAGTCTCTACGGGACAGCGGACACAGACAGGCTGGTACACCATGGCCTTCCCCTGCAGGCTGCCACGCGTCCAGACAAGAAGAGACTCCAGGCTGGCTGGTGGCCTATAGGACAGCCTGTGACCACTGCTGGTCCTGGAGGTGTCTTAGCACACCCACCTGAGTTCTTCCGGCACCTCAGTAACTTGCATTGACACCCCACTAGATCTGAGCCAAAAATCATACTGTCCTCCTCCTTGTGTGTATAAGGGTGCGTCTGCATTCCAGTCACAGCTCATGGGGAAAGGGTGTAAGGCTGGCTGGCATGTGACTGCCACCACGAGGGGTCCTCAGCGGACAAGCAGGAGGCGGCCCCAGGAGCGAACAGCCCCTGATAGTGCCCTTTTGGGAGCAGTTGATCCTCCTGCACAGAACCTCTGCCCCAAGTCACAATCATGTCAGGACAAAGGGCCAGAGACTGACCTCGCCTGCTTCAATAACATCTACGGCTAGCACAAAACCACAGCCTTGAAGGAGACAAGCCAGCAACAGCAGAAGAGCGACCGCAGTGCTCTAATTCCACACCCCCCGGTTGTGCTCCTCCTGCGGATGCCTCAGGTCTGGGGGGCCCTCTGGATCAGGAGCAAGAAGCCTGGAAGTACCCGCGGCCACTCATCTCCTTCCCACCAAGAGAAGGAGACGGTCCTGGCCAGGACACAAGCAGGGAGCACACAGGTTGGCGGAGTTTGGTTTTCCAAGGAGGAATTTTAGGCTATTTAAACCCACTCTTCTCTCACCCCTCAGAAAGGTCACTGAACTCGTCTTTTACCCGATCATCCGAGGTTGAAGATGGAACCTGCTTCTCACCCAACCGCCCTGAGAAACAAAGAACAAGGCTCCTGTTACCAACACGGAGCGCAAGCAGTGCTCCCCAGAAAGGAGGCATGCACCTGTCTTCCTTGCGGGGAGCCTGAGGTCCTTCAACCTTAAATCCCACCCACCTCCCAGTCCCATTCCCAGTAAGGTCCCTGCATAGCCAGACCGGCCACCCCCACATCTAGCACAGGCATGGGCAGCACCAGGCATCAGAAACCCTAGCCGACAGCCCACATCAGCAAGCCCAGCCCTTCCTAGAGGTTCAGATCCAGTCGTTTCAGGGTGGGATGACTTGCACTTTGTGGATGTTCCGGAACATTTAAAAAAATCATTGTTATCAAAGTATTGCATGCACACAGTAGGAAAAAAAAAAAAAAGCAGTTCTAAGAACCCTCTGACTTAATTCCCTTCTCCCCTCCCAGCATCTGTGCCCCTCTCTCTCTCTGAACTAGTTGGGCAGCCACGCTTTTTTTTTTTTTTCTGGGTAGCTCAGGTGCACAAACGGAGGCCGCAAGCAGCAGCAGGAAGCCAACCCAGCCGCCCCAATACAAAGTCCATTAACAGTGACAGCCCAACCACAGCACAATGGGATGGGGTCCCAAACAAGGGCCCTGTGTCTCCTCTTGGCCAGCTGGTAGAGGAGCCTGTCTATACGAGTCCCGCTGGGATGTCTCAGAGATGCCGGCTGAGACCCAGAGAATGGCCTACAGCTGGCCCAAAACAGCCTCAGAGGCAGCAGCTGCCCTCTTCCCCCATGTCCCACAACAAGGACCCCATTCTTCTGCCTCTCTCAGCCCCCTGGCCCCAAGCAGGCTTAGCAAGGAAGACCGGACGGCAGACAAGCATGCCTTTACAGAAACTGCTGTAATAGAGTCCTTAACCCCTCCCTGGTGTCAGGTGCCCAGGAGGAGATGCTGAGGCCGACTCCTCCTCATTTCTCCCAGAGTCGCTGCATATGACACCATGACGAGGGTTCACAACAACGCAGACATCCACTTTCTGCTGAGGGCCCTGCCTGGCTCAAGATTAGGAATCCTGGTCTAACAGCCCACAAGAGGCTCCTACCTGGGGCCCCACTTGAGGGGAAACTTGGCTGAGGTGGGGGGCCCAGCCCAGGCCCTACGGGGTTGACATCTGAAGAAGGCTGGGCCATGTCGGTGTTGGGCAGCGTCTCGGTCTCGGCTGGAGCTGTGGTTGCTCTGCCCTGGGAACTCTGAGGGGCAGCCCCAGTAGGGTTGGACCCCCGATGCTGGGTCAGCCACGGGGCCATCTCCTTGTCCCATGTCCACTTGACTGCCAATGCACTGTCCAGCAAGAGGGCCCCGCAGCTGGAGTCGGCATCCATGGTATAGTCGTGGCCCTGGTCGCAGCCCCAAACAGCTTGGATAACACCGCAGTACTCGGAGGACAGCGTCCTCTGGAGGTTAGGCAGGGCCCCACAGCTGGCTGCGTGTCCATGCACCCATGCCACCAAGTCGCGTAGGCCCTGGGGGCTCGAAGTGATCAGGTCCACTGAGGAAAGGCAGAGAGACGCCACACCCACGGCCAGTCAGCACCTAGTCCACCTGGAGCCTACCCACACACCACACACAAGGGGGCACACTCACCCAAACACGCTCCCTCCTCTGCCCCTGGTGGGGGCTTGGCACCAACCCTGCAAAGGATCAGCATGGCCAGGAGTCAGGCTGGCAGTGAACAAGACGCAGGCTCACCAGATCCCTTTCATAGGCCACCTGTCCCACATGCAGTCTGGAATTTCTCTTCCAAGGGCCACCTCCTGTCTCCTTGCACTCAACCCCTTGTGGCCTTCACCTCCCCCAAGCATGTCTGTCCAACTCCCTCACACCAACATGTTTGCTCCTCTAGGCACGATATGTCTCCCCACTGCAGAGGCCCCCCTCCCCCGGCACTCCCCAGCACGCAGGGAGCTTGGGCCCTGAACGCCCACCAAACGAACGAAGGAGGATCGCCTACTTCGTGCAAGTCTTCCGGTGGCCTGTCGGGGAGACGTTGACTCTCTGCAGGAAGGACTTGAGGAGGCCATGGCACTGGTAGAACTGGGCGTGGCAGTTCTTGCAGACAAACTGAGACAGAGCTGGGTCCTGGTGGACGGCCACCCCCAGTAGATGCTGGAAGTCCCTGATGAAAACTCGTTCCCCTGGGGGGGGTCTGTCTGAGCTCTCCCCAGGGGCCCTGCCAGAAATGCTGCGGAGACTCCGTGAGGAGAACTTCCCATGGCAGAGGCGACAGTGCCCCATGGCAAGAGCCCGGCCTGTTCCTGGGCAAGCACAGGAGACATTAAGTCAGCAGGCGAGGCTGCTGGCTGCACAGGGCATGGAAGACACAAGCTCCTAGGAAAGAAGCAACGTGGCCCCAGGGGAGGGGAAGCCCATGTTCCGCCATCCTCCCAGCATCCTCCCAGCCCGAGTGAAGGATCCTCCATGGAGCCTCCCCGTATACACGCCTTAGACACAAGCCCGCATCTGGGCCAAAGGCAAGGCTCTGGCTCTGGGCTCCCGGCTGAACATAAACCCTTTTGGGGGAATGTGCTCAATGGAGGGCCCTACGGTCCAGAAAACCTTTCAGAGAATTCGGAGTGCTTCTACAACAAGGCCAGAATTACCCTGATAACAAAACCAGACAAGGACACCACAAGAAAAGAAAATTACACGCCAAATCCCTGACAAACACAGCTGCCAAAATGCCCACCTAATTCGACACTACACTAAGTGGCTCATATACCAGGATCCAGTGGGATTTATTCCAGGGGTGCAAGGACGGTCCAACACTCACAAACCTATCCACGTGATGCGACTCATATAAGCATCTCAGCAGATGCAGAAAGTTTCGGACAAAACTCAACGCCCATCATGATAAAAACTCTGAACACAGTGGGTATAGAAGAAAATGTACCTCAACACAATAAAGGTCACAGGTATCAAGCTCAGAGCTACCATTATACACACAGGTGAAAAGCAGAAAGCTTTCCTCTCAAGGTCAGGGACAAGATAAGGGCACCCACCCTCACCACTTCTATTCGACGTAGTACCAGAAGTCTTAGAGCAATTAGCCAAGAAAAATAAGAAATACCCAAATAAAAAAAAAGAAGTAAAAAAGCTGTCTCTATCTGCAGATAATATGGCAGTATATATGGAAAACCCTAAAGACTCCACCAAAAGAGTCTAAGAATGCTAGGAACGCAATTCCGTAGTTGATGGACACAAAATCAACAATGAACTATCAGAAAAAGAAATTAACAAAGCAATCGCACTTACAAATGCATCAAAACGAATAACAAAACCTTTGAATAACTTTTTAACAAGGAGGTGAGAAACCTCTACCCGATGAAGTAAACCAGAGACAAATAAATGAATATTCTGTGCTCGTGGATTAGAACACCATTACCACGTTCACACCACCCACAGCTGCCTACACATTCAGTGGAATCCTGATCAAAATTCCAATGGTATTTTTCACAAAAGCAGAGCAATCTTAACATTTATATAGAACCACAAAAGACCCCAAATAGCCAAAGCAATCCTGAGAAAGAGGAACAAAGCCAGAAGCATCATACTTCTTGATTTCAAAACAGATTACACAACTACAGTAACCAAAACAATACAGTAATAACATAAAAACAGACAAACAGGCTAACGTAACATAAGAGAGTCCAGGGGCGCCTGGGTGGCTCAGCGGGTGAAGCCTCTGCCTTTGTCTCTGGTCATGGTCTCAGGGTCCTGGGATCGAGCCCCGCATCGGGCTCTCTGCTCGGCGGGGAGCCTGCTTCCTCCTCTCTCTCTGCCTGCCTCTCTGCCTGCTTGTGATCTATCAAGTAAATAAATAAAATCTTAAAAAAAAAAAAAAAAAAAAAGAGAGAGAGAGAGAGAGAGACCCCAGATATAAACCTGGGCGTATGTGTGGTCCATTAACTTACTACAAAGGAGGCAAACCTGTACAATAGGGAAGTGACCGTCTCTTCTTCAATAAATGAGTATTAGTAAACTGGACAGTCACATGCAAAAGAAATGAAACTAGGCCCCCAACTTAAATCATAAACAAAAATAAACTCGAAATGGATTTAAGACCTAAGTGTGAGACCTAAAAATATAAAACTCCTAGAAGAAAACATAGACAGTAAATTCCTTCTCCTCAGTCTTGGTGATCATTTTTTAGATTCAACATTGAAAACAAAGGCAACAAAAGCAAAAAAATAAATAAGTGGGACTACATCAAACTGAAATGCTTCTCTACTGCAAAGAAAACCATCAACGAAAAGAAAAGGTAACCTACTGAATTGGGGAAAATCATATAACAAAGATTAATCTCTAAAATATATGTATTAAGAGCTAATGTAATTCAAAACCAAAAACACGATCCAACTTTAAAAAAGGCAGCAGGGGAGCCTGGGTGGCTCAGTCATTAAGTGTCTGACTTGATTTTGGCTCATGATGTCAGGGTTGTGGGATCAAGCCCAGTGCCAGGCTCCCCACTCAGTGGGGCGTCTGCCTATCTCCCTGTCCCTCTCTCAAATAAATAAATCTTAAAAAAACAACAAGGCAGATTTAAACGGTTGTTTTTCAAGAGAAGAACTATAGAGACGGCTAATAAGTACACGCACAAGTGTACAGGTGCTCAACATCCACCATCACCAGGGAAATGCGCACCAAAATCACAATGAGCCGGCACCTCACACCTGTTCACGACGATGCGTGCTGGAGGACGTGGAGAAAAGCGAACGCCTGGGCACTGCTGGTGGGAATGTAATCTGGTACAGTCTCTATCAAAGTTCCTCAAAATACTAAAACTACGGGGGGTGCCTGGGTGGAACAGTAGGTTGAGTCTGACTCTTGGCTTCAGCTCGGGTCATGATCTCAGGGTGACAGACACGGAGCCCAGTATGGAGCCCAGTGTCCCTGCAGCTCCCTGCTCAGCGGACAGTCTGCTTCCCTCGGTCCCTCTAACCCTCGCTCTGCACACGTACTCTCTTTCTGGGAAGTGTGAGTGGGGCCTCGCTTTCTCGCTAAAATACATACACAGATTTTTTACTTTATTTTTTTTTAAGATTATTTACTTATTTTATTTGACAGAAAGACCAGTAGGCAGAGAGGCAGGCACAGAGAGAGAGAGGAGGTAGCAGGCTCCGCGCAGAGCAGGGAAACAGATGCGGGGCTCGATCCCAGAACCCTGGGATCATCACCTGAGCCGAAGGCAGAGGCCTTAACCCACTGAGCCACCCAGGCGCCCCACAAATGACATATCTGATAAAGGGCTACTACCCAAAATACATAAATAATTTATAAAACTCAACACCTCCAAAATGAATGATGCAATTAAAAAAAGGATAGAAGACATGAACATTTTTTCAAAAAAGACAGATAGCCAGAGGCTTAACCCACTGAGCCGCCCAGGCGCCCCCATAAATTTTTAAAAACCGAAAGTTTTTTGTTTTTTTTTTTAAAGATTTTATTTATTTGTCAGAGAGGGAGAGAGAGCAAGCACAGGCATACAGAATGGCAGGCAGAGAGGCAGACGGAGAAGCAGGCAGGCTCCCTGATGAGCAAGGAGCCCGATGTGGGACTCGATCCCAGGACGCCGGGATCCTGACCTGAGCTGAAGGCAGCTGCTTAACCAACTGAGCCACCCCCGCGTCCCAAAACCGAAAGTTTTGACCCAACCATTCTCCTCCCGCCGCGTCCCAGAGGACGTGAGGCGCGCGCACGAGCACACGAGCGCGCGCCGGAACATTACTCACCCACGAAAAGGCAACGCGCCAGCTGGCCCCGCACGCTGGCCCCTCGAGCGACTACGCTACGCGAAGGCAGGAAGGACGGGTGGCGCCACCCGGTTTCACTCTCGAGCGTCCTCTGCACCAGGCCAGAAGCCAAACGCAGCTCACGGGGAGCAGCGCGGCGGCCGCAGGCGCGGGGCGCGGCGGGGCCACACGGGGCCTGCGGGGCACCGGGTCTGCGGGCGCGTGTCGGGCAGCGCGGGCCGGCGGCTACCGTCCCAGGCGAGCCCCGCGCCGCGTGTGAGCACGGCCCCGGCGCGACACGTCCCAGAGCCCGTCGCCGCCCGCACGACAGCAGCCGAGGGTCTCCGCCAACACCGCAGCCCCCGCCCCCCACGAAGGCCGAGAGCGCGCGCGGGGGGCTCCGGCCCGGGACCCGCCGCTCCCGCTCCCGCCCGCCCGCCCCCCGCCCGGCGCCCCGGCCCGACCCACCTGCCTCCTCGGCGCCGTCTTCGCCCGGGTCCCCGCGGGCCCGCGCCAGGCCCCAGCCCAGCCGCGCCGCCACCAAGGCCGCGGCCTCGTCCACGCTCGGTCCGCTGCGGGACGGGCGGCCTCGGGTCCGGCCGCTGCCGCTACCGCTGCCGCCGCCGGAGCCCCCGCGCGGACCCGCCGCCCCCGGAGACAGGAAGCGACCGAGCCGGTCCCGCTTCATGGCGGCGGCCGCGGCTCCAGCCGGGCCCCGGCGCTCCGCCCCGCTCGGCTCGGCCCCGCTCGGCTCCACCCGGCCGTACTCGACCCGGCTCGGCTGCACTCGGCTCCGCTCGACCCCCGCTGGGTGGGCCGGGCCCGGCCTCTCGCCCCGAGCCCCGCGCGTCTGCTCAGCTGGACTCCGGCGCTCGACCCGGTTCGCCACCCTGGAAGTGGGGCGGGCCGGTGAGGCAGGGGCGGGGCGGCGAAGGGAAAGGCCGGGCCCGGGCGTCTGGCATGTCCCAGACGTGGCGCGCGGGGGCCGACGCTTCCACTTACGCGCTCGCAGCGACTACGTGAGGCTACCTGAGAGCGCCTCCGCCCCTCCAACCTCGGGAGCTTGGCGACTCGAGCGCCCCGAGGGGGCCGCCGACGCCGGAAGTGCAGCCGCGCCGGCCCCGCCGCTTCCGGCGGTCCAGGGCTCGGGCGGCGCCGACTCCCGCGCGAGCCGCGTTCCGGAGTCGGGGCCTTCTGTCTCGCCTTGGGCCGCCGCCGCTGTCACAGCCACGGCCTCCCCAGCCCGGCGCCATGGCCGCTGCGGCCGGGGACGGCGCGGTGAAGCCCCTGCAGTGCGCCATGAAGCTGGCCAACGGGGCTATCGAGCTGGACACCGGCAACCGGCCCCGGGTGAGGCGCCTCAGAGCGAGGCGGGGCGGGGGCCGCGGCGGCGGGCGCCCCTGGGGCGGCTGTCCGGCGGGCGGGGGCGGGGCCGGGGGCGCGGTCGGGGACCCGTAGCGCGGCTCCCGGGGCGCGCGGCGCGGGCGGCTGCGGTGACCTTGGACAGCTCCCCGCGCGCTGTGGGCCGCCGTCCGCGGGGACGGGACGGAGACGCCGGTGCCGTCGGGCGGGGCAGGGCTCAGCGAGCCGCCCTCCGCAGCCGACCGGCGGGCAGTCTGCGCCGGCCGGCGGCGGCTCTCCTCGGGCTCCCAGAGGGGCAACATCGGGGAAGGCGGACCGGCCGCGCCCGTACGGAGGAGAGGCGGGAGCGCCGGCCGGCGCGGGGCGGGCCGCGGGTCCGGAGGGCGGCGCCGGCCGGACGAGCAGGCCCGGCCGCGTCGGGCCTCCCGGGAACGGCATCTGCTTCCTCGGGGCGCTGCCCTCCCCAAGCCCGGTTTCCGGGACCGCAGCTGCCCCACCCCCCGGTCAGAAACCGTTTCCGAGCCCGCCGTGTCCTTCCCGCGGAGCTGTGGACCTGGGGAAGGTTCACCTGCGGCCCGGGGCGTCCTGCGGTGCTTCGAGAGCCTGGCGCTCTGGCTCGGAGCCCGGCTGACCCTGGGCAGTGGCGATACTTTCGTGCTCGAGACTGCGGGCTCGGGAGCTCGGGAGAGGGACTGGCCAGGACCGCAGCCAGACGGTGATTCTGAGATGTGCGGCATCAGGCCCTCGGGAGCCTCCCAGGAAAATTGTGTTTTTTTAAGCCACGGCCTAAGAAGCCCCCGAGTCGCCCAGGAAGGCCACTTGTTGCAGACAGGGCCGTGGGGGCTGCTTCTCTGGCGCATGGAAGGAGAAGCTCCGTTCTTGCCGCGCTGGGGGCCGCAGTGAGCGGAGGGGTGGGTGCCCTTCAAGTCAAGAGAAGAGGGACTCTCTGTGTAGAACAGGACCCAGCGCCTGGAGTAGCGACCCGCTCATTACCTCAGGCTGCGCGTCTCAGGTGAAATCAAGAGATGAGCCGGCACCATGTCTGAGCTTCCCACAAGGGCATGAGGCGTGCTGGACTCGCTTGCCACTCCTGGCCTGACCGCTCCATTTCTCTTCCCCGGGCACAGGAGGCATACGCGGAGTACCTGAGGAGCATCCACTATATCTCCCAGGTGCTGCTGGAAGAAGTGGAAACCACCAAAGGTACAGCTCTCAGCTTCTCCACTCTTCCTGTGCCGAACAAATGATGGACAGCTTAGCGCTTGGTGGGTCTCAGGCCTGGAGGTGTCCTGTGTCCTACGCATGGGTCTTTAGCAGAAGGTGACTGGGTGCACGAGCTGTCCTAGCGTGATGTGGGAGCAGGAAGAGAGGGATACTGTCAGGGGATGGAAATGGAATGGGGCATAACCGGAGACTGGACATCGAACCCTAGCCCAGAAAGGAGTGAGCTGTGGAAAGGTCAGGGGCTGGGGGCAACACTCCCAGCAGAGAGATGTGCAAAGCCTCTGAGATGAGAGTGGATGCTGGGAGCAGTTGGGGCAGTCATGGCCTTGGGTGGAATTGGGGCCATTCTGGTGTAAGTGGAAGCTGGTAGAGGCTTGGTGAGCGAGAGGCCAGCATGGAAGCTGAGCCTCCAGGAGGTTCTCACAGTGAGGACGGCAGTGATAGGGCTGCTTGGACATAGAAGGAGCAAAGGGCTTGGGGATGTTCTTTAAAGGTGGACCTCCCAGATTTGGGGGTGGGTAGTGAGCCACTGGTTGTCAGGGCAGAGGGTGGAGACAGTGAGCCACTGTTGGGTGGGGGGTGGGGAGCAATGGACTTCTGGGGGGAACAGTGAGGTGCAGAGGGATGGTCCAGCGGGTGGCAGGAGCAGACTGTGTGGGAAGAATAGAGAGCTCCATCATGAGCATGTTTGCTTCAGGTGCTGAGCACCCTGGTGGCTATGGGAGACGTAGGAGTCACCAGAAACAGAGCTGCCCCAGAGAGGCAGTGAGCTTAGCAGAGCTCCGGGCACTGCAAGACTGAGGCCTGGGAGGGGGGTGCAGCAGTAGACCAGGGGGGAGGGGCGCAGTGTTCTGGAATAGAGAGACCCTGAAAGGTTGAGGAGCCCTCAGAGAGGGGCTCAATGTGAGGGTAGAAGTGAGGGGAATTTCCGTGGGAGTCAGAGGGCTAAAACAGGATGCAGTGATAGGCTGGCTATGGTGGGAGCACAGTGGGTCAGAAACTGTGGCTGGTGGGGTCCAGGGAAGACCTTTAGAGACAGCTCCTATAGCCTATACCTCCTGACGAGAGTGACTGCCCCCTCCCCCGGCCCCAGCAGGGAATACAGAACAGAAGCTCCCCGCCCCCCCCCGCATGGGCCGGGGGCAGGGTCAAGCACAGTCAGAGCGCAGGAGATAGGTGGTGAAGTTGTGTCTGGGAAATGGTCCATGGCCCCTACAAGGCCCACTGTGAGGCTGTAAGTACAAGGGAAGCATTTGCTGAGAAAAGGCAGAGGAGGGGGGCTCTGATAGTCTAGCCGGGATGATGTCCGGGATGACAGGACAGTTAGATGCTGGGCTGGCCAAGCTGGGAGCCCACGTGGCATCAGGAAGTCAACCCTCGTCAGATGATCAGAAATGAGGAGATGAGGTGACCTAGAGGTCAGGGATGAGGAAGGGGCGGGGTGACCCCTGGGGGAATAGACGAGGAGGGGGCTAGGCCGGCAGAGGGGTCAGAGGTAAGGAGAGGATGGGCTTGTCTTTGTTTTTATTTCAGCAAGACTCTGTTTAGTGACAAAGGCGATGGTGATCAGCTTTCTTGTCTCTTGCTCCCCAGAAGGTGGAGACACTGTGGCCCCAGACACCTCAAAGATGCTGAAACTGGCTGAGCAGTGTCTGGAGAGGGCCCAGTCGACAGCTGCCCAGCTCGGTGGGTCTCTAGCAGATTTCCCTCGGATGCCCCCCCCCTCACAAATCCACGTTTCTGTGGCGCGCTGGACTCCACGATGCCCCTTGCTTGTGTGCGTCTTGCAGGGAAAACACACCTGAAGCCGGCTGTGCCCGTGGCTGCTCCGGGCCCCGCATCCACCAGTCGACATCGCCGGGTGTACTCGGATGAAGGGGGTAAACTATCTCCATTTCTGCCGCCCGAGATCTTCCAGAAGCTTCAGGTGGTGGAGTCACAAGGTTCTAAGAAGTAAGAGAGGGCAGAACGGAAGGTGGGCTGAGCCTGGGTTTGAAGTCCAGGCAAAGTGAGCTAACCAGGGTGGTTTTCGTTAAACGGGCCCGAGAATGGAAATAGCTTCGTGCTTGACAAAAACATGCAAATCCCCTTTGGACAGAAGCATGTGCACAAATGACACCCAGTCAGAGACATGCAAGTCCAGAGAGAAACCGGAAGCTCAGAGAGTAAGCGTGGAAACGGCCTGCAAGCTTCCTGGCAGAGTTAGCAGATGTTTTGCGAGACCATCGTGCTCTGTACATTCACAGAAGGAAAAAGCAAGTTGGAAAATAGTGTCAGGGGACAAAAAAACCATAAAATTGGACCCAGCAAATAAAGAACCAAGTAGAAACAAACAAACAAAAAAAATTGTTTTTAAAAACTAACTGAAAACAGTGACAACACATTGTATCCTGCAGTGAAAGTACACGCGTGCACACGGAAATGAGCGGTCGATTTTATAGCAGACCAGACATAACTGCAGCAAGAATGAGTGAATTGGTTAAAGGGTCAGTAGATCCTCTGAACGACTCAGAGAGGGAGAGAAAAAAGAAAGTCTGAGAGGGAGATCGAAAATCTAACAAGATTATTGGACTTCTGGGAAAAGAAAAGAAAGTGGGAGAGGCATTATTTGAAGAGCTAACAGGATAGAAGTTTCTGGAACTGAGGAAACACAGTCACATACAAGAATCCCCACTAAGACAAGTGCTGGCTCCTGGCCCTGCTGCTGCCAGCCGTCAGGGGCCACAGGCACCGAAAGGGTCCAGACACCTCACTGCTGCACGTAGGGTTTCAGGGCAGGACCAGGCACGAGACTTCCATCCCAGGACAAGTTTTGCCACAGCTGAAGCCCTCACAGCTGACCCTCCCCCCACCGCGAAAGCATGAAGACCTGTGAAACCCAAAGACTCAGCGCGG
Organism: Lontra canadensis; assembly: GCF_010015895.1. Taxonomy (NCBI): domain Eukaryota; kingdom Metazoa; phylum Chordata; class Mammalia; order Carnivora; family Mustelidae; genus Lontra; species Lontra canadensis. The sequence continues at coordinate 350,786 of NW_022631002.1, forward strand.
GGTGGGGGTAGCTTTTGGAGGCTCTTCCTACTGAGTAGACCCGGTTCTCTCTTTAACGGGTGGCAAGCTCATCTAGTTGTTTTGCTTACACGATGCCTTTAGAAAGTTTCATGTTGTTGCCAGACACGCATACCTCATCTACAAAAAGCACAATGTCTACCTTCTCTTGAAAACTCAGACATCTTAGCTACTGCAGGCCCAGGTCAGCAGGGGTCCCCAGTCCACCCCAGACCTCCTCCCTCCTTTTCAATTCCTGCCTGCCTCCCCACCGCACCACCAGCTCACCTTCTGGTCTCAGGGCTTGGTCGGGGATGGTCCTCAGGTTACCAGAGGATTCCAGAGCTTCCTGGGGCCCGGACAGCAGCTTGTCGCTATTCCCAGGGAGCTGACACCTCTGGAGGAGGCGTCTCTGCAGAACCAGAAGCTGAAGGCCGCCTACGAGGCACGGATGGCCCGTCTGGACCCCAGCCAGGCCGTGCAGAAGACCTCCTTGGTGAGCAGGTCCCAGGGAGGGTCTGGCTTGGTGGTGGAAGAGCAGTAGGGCCTTATTTTCTCCTTCCCTTCCTAGACCTTGTCCCTGCAACGACAGATGCTGGAGAACCTTGTGATCGCCAAAGCCCGGGAGGAGACAGTATCCTTTCTCTCCATCCCCAGTGTCCTGAGCTGAAGGAGAAGGGGGTGAGGTGGGAAGTGAAGGTGCCGCTGTTGGGGTGGGGATGGAATTCGTCTTGCTTCAGAGAGTCGTGTCCTTGAGGGACGGCTCCTGCCCTTCCGGCCTCCTCACTGGCCCTCCTATTCCTCGGAGCACCCACGGGCTCCTCTCCCTGCTTCCAGTTGGCTGGCCCTGGCTTCATTCCCTGAGTGAGCACCCATCCTCGGGCCTGCCCCCTCCTCTGCCCCGCCTGGCCTGACCATACCTCCCAGGTGCCCGGGAACTCGGTGCCGGCAAGTGGTGGGGGGGGTGCCCACCAGCCACGGCCTTGACTCTGCTGCCCCAGCTGCACAGGAAGATGGAGGAGCGCCGGCTACGGCTCCAGGAGGCAGCCAACAGGTGCGTCTCCTCCCATGGGTCTGGGGACAGCCCAGAGGACTGGTGGGGACTGCTGCCCCCGCCCCTAAGCCCTGAGGCTCCCAGCTGGGTCTTTCTCCCCAGGAGGTTCTGCAGTCAAGTCGCCCTGACCCCAGAGGAGCGGGAGCAGCGGGCCCTCTATACCGCCATTCTCGAGTACGAGCAAGACCACGTGAGTGCCGGGAGCCGAGGCTGGGGCTGCCACAGGTTGCTATTAGCAGGGCCTGTTGGCCTTGGGTCTTCCCGACGCCCCAGGGAGAGCATGGACAGTGTGGCATTGGTCTCCTGGGAGGCAGCCTTAGTGGGGAAGCATGCAGGGACCCAGCCATGCTCTCCAAAATCTGCCCCACAGGACTGGCCGAAGCACTGGAAGGCCCGGCTCAAGAAGAGCCCAGGGGACCTGTCGCTAGTGACCAGCCTGGTCTCCCACCTGCTCAGGTACCAGGGCCTTCCTCCCTCCCTCCGTCCTGTTGGCCCTAATGGCAGGCAGACGACAGGCTCAGAAGAGAAAGAGAGGAGGAGATCGGGGGTGGCTGTATAGGGCATCCGCAGTCTCCCTTCTTAGGCTGGGGTTGCAGACATCCCAGCCAGCCTCCCTCATGGTCTTTTAGCGGCTGCCTTCTACCTTCTCAGAGGGGCGGGTCCGGCTTTATCGGCCATATTCACTCCCAAGGAAGCCTCGGAGCTGCTTCTCCGAGGTGTGCGCTGGGTGGGGACCCAGGGTTGGCAGGTGGACGGCAGGCGAGGGCGTGGCCCCAGCGCTGCAGCCCCACCCTCTCCCTGTGCTTGCAGCATCCCCGACCACCCCATCTCGCAGCTCCTGAAGAAGCTCCAGTGTGCGGTGTACCAGACGCTATACCCCCTCGTCAGCAAGGCCGCTGTAGGCACTGCCTCCACCCCCGGCTGCTGCTCTCTGCCCCCGGATGCTGACGGGCTGCTGGCCCCTGGAAGCCGGCGACTCCGGCCCTCGCACAGCCTCTACTGCATGCTCTCCCCTGCGGAGCCCAGCCCGGCCCCACGGCCCCCGGAGGGAGCCCACGCCAGTCCCCCTGTGCCCCCTCCTCACGCTGGCGCCCCAGACAGAGGACCAGACAGCAGCCCCGCGGGGCCTTCCTCACCCCTGGCTCACAGCTGGACTGGTGTGCAGGGCAAAGACAGCTCCTTTGAGGACCTCGAACACCTCTTGGCTACTTCTGAGGGGTGGGGCCGGGGGCGAGGGTGGCCACCTGAACCCCAGACAACGGGCATGAAGAAGGAGCCGCTGCAGGAGCAGCTGAAGAGCACCGTGAAGGACATACACAACGCCATCGGTGAGGGCCAGCGTGCCCACAGGAGGGGACGGGGGAGGGAGCTGCCCCAGTTCTGAAGCCTGGGCCCTCGGGAGGACATGCTTTCCTCCAGTAGGCGGCCCGCCCAGCTTGGTCTGCAGAGCCTTCTCTGTCCCCCCTTCTCTGGGCCAGACTTCGTGTTTAGCAGACAGGCAGGTGCGTGCTCTGAGAGCAGCTGGGGCTGGCTGCGGGCCTGAGGTCTCCCCAGTCCTGGGTTGTCTGCTCGATGGGCTGCCCCGGGAAGGGCAGCCTGGTCGGTTCCAGCCTTCTGTTTGGGGAAGGGTCTGCTGTCAAGATCTTCTGGCCACCAGGTGGTCCTGGCTGGTCCACAGGGTTAGGCTCAGGTCATTCCAAACTAAGAACCACCAGATGTGTGCACCCTGGTGACAATGGCCTTTTCCATTTTAAGAATAGAGTGTGGACTCCCTGAGGGTTGGTGCCTAGGGTGGCTGGAGACTCCCAGGTCACTTCCAAGGAGGAAGGCTTCCAGAGTTTTCTAAAAACCAGCGAGGGAGTTCCAGCAGGGGCTTGGAATTCCTTCCAAGATCACCAGGACGGGCCTCCCATCTCCCTGGGCCTTGGGTCTTGTTTTAAATATGCTTCTGAATGTCTAACAGGTTCCTGCAGTTCAGACCCCTTCAGAAAGAGGCTGTCCTTTCTCAGCCTGTCTTCTTAGTTCCTTAGGGAGCCGGGCATGGCTTTGTGAGCTCCTAGGTGCTCCGAACGCAGAGCCCATGGACATGGAAGTGGGGAGCTTGAGGGGAGTGGAGGGAGGGTCACGCAGAGCCCCAGCCCACCAAGCCAGAACACTGTGGTCCACACTGAGGCTGGCTCTGGGAGGGTAGGAGTGGAGGGAGCAGGGATGGGCCTCCCACCCCGGGCACCCCAGACTGGCTGGGAATGACCTCCAGGGGTTGCCAGCCTGGGGTGGCAGGGCCCAGCCGTCCCCACAGTGCCATCGTGTGGGCTCTGCTCCCGGCAGACAGGCTGCTCTCGCTGACCCTCCTGGCTTTCGAAGGCCTGAATGCAACCGCCTCCAAGGACCGATGCCTGGCCTGCATCGAGGAGCCCTTCTTCTCTCCACTCTGGCCCCTGCTGCTGGCGCTCTATAGGTATGCCCAGTTCCAGACCGCCATAGGGCCTTCCACTCCAGGACCCCTGGGCACACTTCCAGCGGCTGCTTTACTCTCCAGCCCTCCTCAGATGCTTCCAGTTTGCCCATGGTGCCACACCCACCCCCTGCGGCTCGCCCTTGCCCAGCTGAGCCTGGCCTCTCTCTGCCCCAGGAGTGTGCACCGCCTCCGTGAGGCCGCCTTGAGCAGGAGCATGGAACTCTACAGGAATGCATCCCCGGCCGCCATAGGCATTCCCAGGAAGCTGCTCCCCCGGGACCTGGAGGCCTTGGGTCCCGGTGCTTACCCCTACTGCGCGGCAGCCCAAGAGCTGGGCCTGCTGGTCCTGGAGAGCTGTCCGCAGAGGAAGCTGGAGTGCATCGGTGAGGGGGCTGCGTTCCAGAGGGCGGAAGGGGGAACGAACGCGGTCAGATAAGACTCCATCCCAGAGGCTGACCTGGAATCTCTGTGGGCCCCGAGCTACAGACCTCTCCTGTCACTTGGGGGTGTGTCTCTGGGCCAGAAGCTCTGTGAGGGTTCAAGCTTCGGGAGGGAGCCTCTGGCTCTCCCGAGCTCCACACGACATGACGGGTGGGTGCCTGGGAGCTGTTGTGGCCTCTGGGCTAGCCTGGGACCGGCCCCACCCAGCCCCTTGTGCAGCCTCCTTTCTGTGCCGCAGTGCGTGTGCTGCGGGTCATCTGTGCCTGCGCCGAGGATTACTGCCGTGCCCAGGAGGCCGCCCCTGAGGCCAGACCCCTGCTGGGTGCCACAGCCATGTGAGTCCCAAAAGTTCACAGCTTGGGGTGGGCACTGAGCATGTGGGGGACTGCCTGCAGGGGCCTGGGGTGCGGGGAGAGCCCTCCTGTCTTGCCCCCAGCACCTAGAACACAGGTTCCCATCTGGATCTTGGGCCCCAGAGGCCCTGCGGCTACAGTGAGCTCTGTGGAGCTCATCGTCCGGCAGAGCACCCGTTTCCACCAGGGGCTCGGGCTCCAGCCCCCGTAGACGACGCATTCCCGCCCATCTGGGTAGGGCTTCTTAGGAGTTAGAAACCACCAGCTAATCCAGTGAAATTTAGGGTTGCTTGTCCCAGAAGCACGTGTGGGGAAACAGCCCCAGCCTCAGTAAAGAGCTTGCTCCCTGTGCGAAGCCCCCAGACCTGGGGTTCCCGATCATCCCTGCCCACCATCCTGAGGTGAGGCAGGGGTCTTCTCTACCTGCGTCTCTGATGCCTGCTTCTGTTGGTCTCATCTGAACCCTCCCGGGGCCAGCAGCCTCTTGCCCTGGTCCCCGCTTGGGGCTCACAGCTCCTCTGCACCTGCAGGGGCTCTGCCTGCTGCCACCCTGCCCCAGGGACCCGTGTTATAATGAAGACACCTGTCATTTGAACCTGATGGGTGGGTTTTAGCACCTACCTACACCCAAGGGCCTGGAGATAATGGGCAGATAGAAGCTAGAGTTAAGCCTGAGATGAGCAGGGTACAACTCCACCCAAGGAGAAAGAGACCGATGCCCTCCACCCCCAGCAACCGCAGGACCTCAGCTGCAGGGCTGCACTGGAGGGCCCCCCTTCACCAGTTGACCATGTGGCTTCAGAGTAAGTAGCTGTAGGTGTTAAGAGTCATAGGGCTGAAGGTGTCGTGGGTTGCAGTTGCAATCCCACACTCCCTCTCTCCTTCGGGGTCTGAGGAGGAGTGAGGGCTGTGTTGCACATACGGGTGTGCAGTGCCCAGGGTCGTGGGGGCAGGGCCACGAGCAGGAGCTCACAGTGGGCGAGGCCTTCCTGGTGGGTGGTTCTACTCAAGCCAAAGTCTTTGCTCCCATGTTCTTCCCAGAGACCACCAACCTGTGGGCCCCTTGGGCTAGGATCCTGCATGGGCCTCCCTAAGCACCTTTTTAGCTCCCCTAGATGCCTCTTGTGGGAGATCTCAGGTGCCTGGCTCCAGTCGCAGGTGTCGGCAGGCTACCTGGGACTTGGGCCCTCCCCTCCGTTATCCTGAGCCACAGATGTGGGCAGGCCAGTGGGGCTGAGGCTGTTCCCACACGTGCCCTGGGGGGCATCCCCCGGCCAGGCGTGGGCTCCGCAGCACATGGTTCCCAATCAGGGACAGCCTTGCCACCTGTAGTGGCTGCCAGTGCTGCTGACCGGAGTCCACTCCCAACTCCCCACGCAGGAGGGCAGGAGGGGTGCAGGGAGAGCTGCTGGCAAGCTGAGGACCACTCCAGAGGCCAAGCTGAGGGCTGCAAGGCTTTGGGGATGGAGTGGCTGTACTGGCCCCTGGAGCCAGCGGCCAGCTGTCCCTCTGCCCAACAGCGGTGCCGATGACCTGCTGCCCATCTTGTCCTTTGTGGTGCTGAGAAGTGGCCTCCCCCAGTTGGTGTCGGAGTGCGCGGCCCTGGAGGAGTTCATCCATGAGGGGTAGGAGCCCCCAGCTGCAGTCGGGCCGGCATGGGCACTGGGCATGTGCTCCCGGGTCGGGGGTCCACCTGCACATGAAGCCCGTGGTCCCTTCTTCCAGCCCCTTCCCACCACCCCTTGCTTGGCATACTGCTGAGACAGGAACCGGGGGGCTGTCTCTTGAGTAGCATCTGCCTGGGTAGTGGGCTGTCCTCTAGCCCATTCTCCCTGACCGATACCTGGGGGACCTTAGCACCCAGGGCTTTGTCCCCTGGACGTCCTCATGAGGGCAGACCCTTCCAAAGTGCTGGGGGCCTCCTTGCATCCCCTGGAGGTGACAGGCGCTGCCTGTGCCTGCCTCCGCACAGGTACCTGATTGGAGAGGAGGGCTACTGCCTGACCTCACTGCAGAGTGCCCTGAACTACGTGGAACTGCTGCCCCGAGGGGCTCTGGGCAAGTAGAGGAGGACACGACCCGCTGAGGACCGGCCAGGAGTCACCCGCTCTCGAGGGGCAGTAGGCCAGCTGTGCTGGGGCTCTGCTGCTCTCACACCTGCCCTAACCTGACATCTGTCCCCAGGGACTTGACGAGACACCTCTGTTCCTCAGAGGATAGAGCTGAGCTCAACCAGCTCCTAGGAAGTAGGCCTGAGAGGCTCCATGCAGGAGTAGCAGACGCTGGACTCCCCTGGGACCCGCACGTGACTCCTCACAGCCCCGCATCTCCATGGTCGGGAGGGGACCCTAGGCCTGGCAGAGGGCAGGCGTGGTTTCTCTCCCTTCCTATTCCCTGTGACAGTGAGCTTCCAGCACCGGTGTCTGGTTAGGGTCAAGAAGAGGGCCAGTCCCCACCCCCTGCCTCCCACCTAGTGGGACCCAGTGGTTTGAAACCATACTATTTACTACTGGGCACTGATCACTCCATTCTGCTCTGAGCTGCTCCAGCCCTTGGCATGGTAAGCACTGGACTTGCGGGGACCCCTGGCCAATTTCCATCCCCACATGTCCCCTCCTGGGTCAGGGTGAACCTGAGGGTCAGTGCCTGTCTGCCGCCCAGTGTCCACTCTGTCACATGCCCCAGGAAGCCACTGACACCGCTAACAATAAAGAGGTCACTGGTATCTTAAGCCCCCAGCGTGCATGCTCACCACCCCACTGGCCACGTGGAGGCCTGAGAAGCACAGCCCCCCGCACCCCGCTGACCAGCAAGAGCCGGACTGTCCCAGAGGCCAGCTCCCAGACCCCACGGGGCTGCACCCCCAGGACAGGACAGGCTCTGCAGGGCCAAGTGGGCTGGGCAGGACCTGGGACTGGACCTCTTGGCCTGAAGGGCTCTCAGGAAGCATCTTTCTCTGGGTGGGAAACACATGGTGGGTGCCCTTAGTTGTGGTCTGTGTCATCCCTGAAGAGGAGGAGGCAGCCCAGCCCCAGCTGCAGGCAGCATCTGCCAGGGAAGGAGGGGCCCCTGGCAAACCTGAGTTACCACCGAGGCAGGGGGTTTGGGCGCAGCCACGCAGGGGCCAGCGATGGGAGCAGTGTGCAGGTGCCCCGGGGGAAGGCTTTTCGGGAAACAGCAACAGCAGTTGGTGCTTACTGGGCGCTCTGCAGGTCTGTCTGCCCAGGAATTCCATGAGGAACTGAGGAACAGGGGACGCATCTTCTCTGGGCTACATCTCATAACGGTAGACTTGGTCTGAGCTCAGGAGGCCAACAGGCACCTGCGGTCAAGACCCCACGGTCGGGTGCTGGGCCCAGTGGGCTGGGGCAGGCCAACCCAAATCCCCGGGACAGCTGTTGTCTCTCAGGAACTTTTGTGGCCTGGGGTCCTCTGCCCGCCAGTGTCCCTGGAGCAAACAAGCCAGCACACACCCATCCCCTTGTCTTTGTCTCCCCACCCTTGCTCTGCCCTTGGACCCCCTGACATTCTGCTTATGCTCTCGTAAGTGTAGAGTTCTGAGCACCCCAGACCTGGATGAGAGTCCTAGCCACCACGGAGCCTTGGGAAAGGAAGGTAACATCCAGGCTTTATTCCTTGGCATTAACATCTCCAGGACGGGATTTTAAAGGCCCCTTCATAGAGCCGATGGAGGATGAAGGGGTGTCTTCAGTTGAGCCCGACAGTGCAGGTACCTGTTGGCTTGGTGCTGGGGACCACACATCTGGGGATGGGCCCCATGTGGGCTGTCTCCTCCGCACCTTCTTCCAGGCACTGCCCTCGGACAGGCTGAGCCCACGGCTCCTGAATAAAATGGATGAGTAATCCACTCTCCCCGCCCCTCCCCGAAACCCTGCAATTCAACAAGAAAAAGGCAGCACTCCCGAATAGAAAAATAGCCAAGCCTGTGAAGAGACCATCTACAGAGGAGGAAGTTTTTGGGTTTGGAGAGAGTGAGCGAGTGGGCATGCACAAACGGGGAGAGGGAGAATCTCAAACCAACTCCACACTGAGTGCGGAGCCTGATGTGGGGCTCGATCTCACAACCCTGAAATCATGATCTGAGCCGAAATCAAGAGTCAGACGCTTAAACAACTACACCAGCCAGGCACCTTCAAAAGAAAGTTTTAAAAAGCTAATTAGCACCAAAAGTGTTCAAGAAGTGCAAATTAACACTGTAACAAGGTAGAATTTCACGTGCACTATACAGGTAAAATCCAAACCTGGGCAACGCTGAGCGTGGTGGCAAACAGGAGCTGGAAACCGTACACACAGGGTGGGGTGTACTGGGCAGCAGCTTCGAGAACGAGCTGCAGTTCTGGGCCAACGCAAATGCCAAATGACCCTCCGAACAGGTCACAAGAGGCATGGACACAGAGGAAGTCAGACAATGCCGCATCCAGCCCCAGGAGGGTGGAGGTGGAGTGTGAGAGAGGCTCGTGGTCCCACACGGACTGCTGGGTAACAACCCCCCCCCGCCGCCGCTGCCTTCAACACAACAGAAGTCCTGTACTTTGCTCGTGACCCTTCCATCTGGGCATGGTTCAGTGGGGACAGCCCATCTCTGCACCCCCAGCATCAACTAAGTCAGTTTCCAGGTTGGGTGACCCAATGTCAGGGACTGGAATCATCCAGAGCTTTGTCTAGAGCTAGGACCTCAGTCAGGACTCACAGCTCCATTCTCAGAATCAGGTGAGGCCTGCTTTCATTTCCTCTTGCAGCCATAAACTGAGTGCTGTGAAAAACCAGAAATTTATTCAAGTTCTGCAGGCCAGAATCTGAATTCAAGATGCTGGTGGAACCATACTCCCTCAGAGTCCTAGAGCAGAACCCTCGCTTGCCCCGTTCAGCTTCCTGGCTCCTGCAGTCCTGGGCTGGTAGCTGTAGGCAGAGCCCCAGCCTCCGCCTCCATCACCACAGGCCTTCTCCCCACAGGCTGTGTCTGGACTCCTGTCTTCTTACAACAGCATCAGTCGTTTGGGATTTAGGGCCCGTCCTAGTTCAGCATGACTTCACCCTAACTTGATTATATCCGCAAAGAATCTGTTTCCAAACAAGTGCCCATTCCCAGGTTCTAGGGGGTGCGGATCTGGGGAGCATTATGCAGCCCAGTGCAAGGTCTCTCCATGTGCTGCCAGCTCTCCCACAATATGATGGCTGGATTCCAAGAGCAAACAGCTCAAGACAACAAGGCGTTTTAAGGAGTTAACCTGGGAAGCCAAACAATATCACTTCCATCCTATGGGTGGAAACAGGTGTGAAGACCTGCCTAGGCTCCGGTGACCCACAGAGAAGAGCCACGCGTGCCCTAGAGTAGCAAGCAGCAAGCAGTTGGGAGGAGTCGCCCCGAGTCCCACACAGCGGCGTCAGAACCCCATCTCCCTGGAGTCGGAGACCCAGTCCTGCACGCTCTGTCAGACTCTGCAACCGAGGCTGGTAACAGTCATCGCAGGGCTGGGGGCGTGGCCACGGATGAACGCAATCCCAGAGGCCTCCCGTCCGAAGACCCGATGAACTCAGTGGCGAGCGGAAAAGAGTGGTTAAGCTCCAGCTTCTGCGGACAAGCAGGAGAGATGACCAGAAGTTAACTGGCTCCTCGGGGTGGGTGTGGCCGTAGGGCAGGGTTCAGTCCAGGGTAAGTGAAATGCCTCTGTGCTGAGCGGTGGTCCGCAAAGCGTCTCAAGGAGATCCAGCTTGGTTACAGTGTTTTTCTAAAAGTCCCATTTGAAGTATCTGAAGATACACACGCAGGGAAATGCCAGGTGAAAATTCTTTATTAAGAGAAAAAACTCCCAGGCAGGTCCCATCTCAAAAAGTGGTCTGGAGAAATGAGGGACCCAGAAACCAAGGGGCAGAACCTGACCAGGGAGGAAGGTCTACAGAAGACCTTCCTTGCATTGAGCTGGGATCCCCCAAGCACTAAACTTCTCCCATCCCTCCTCCGCACGAGTGGCCTTAGCGCACAGGTCAGGCGCCTGGAAACGAGGCTGGCCTAGTTAGGGAGGGGCCTCCACCCCGCCTCCGGGCCCCCCAGATGCTGCTCTCAGGGACCAGAAATCTGAAACCACAGAAAGACTCCGAGGCCGCCGCACCCACCTGAGGCTGCTTGCTGCATAACCACGCCGAAGCGCATCCCCCGTGCGCACGGGGAGCTCTGGGCCCGGCCCGGGGCGCGCGAGGAGCACCTGCTTCCCCGGCTGGAGCTGCCAGGGCCTAGCTCAGAGGGAGGGGCAGCTGGAACGCGTTTCCGCGGGCGCCCGCCCAGCGCCCGCCCGCGGTCCCGCCCCAGGATCCGCGCGAGCCGCGGGGTGCCAGGTAGGCTGCAGATGCTCAGCAGAGCGGCACAAGGCCCCGCCCCCAGCTCCGCCCCCGCCCGGGGTAAGCCAAGGGGGCGGTGCCCGACGCAAGCTCCGCCCCGAGCGTCACGGCCGAGGCCGATGGGCGGAGCCGCCGGCGGCGGAAGAGCGCGGCAGCTGGACAAGTCCGAGGAGAGGCGGCCGATTGGGCTCCGCTGGGCCGAGCGGTCGCTCGCGGGGCCCACGGCACGATCTGGTGGGCGAGGTGGGTGGGGGGTCTCTGTTCGGAGCTGCTAAGTGGGCGAGGTCGCCGGGCTGTAGGGGGACATGTGGATGCGGGGGCGATGGGGGGCCGCACAGCCAGAGGGGCCAGGGTCACCAGGCCGGAGGGGGGATATGTGGATGGTGGGCGGTGGCGCACAGCCGGCGGGGAGAGGTCTGGTTCCTGACCCCGTACCCCCGCCCGCCAGAATGGGCAGCAGCTCGCTGTCCGAGGACTACCGCCTGTGCCTGGAGCGTGAGCTGCGGCGTGGCCGCGCGGGCGTGTGCGGGGACCCATCGCTGCGCGCGGTGCTGTGGCAGATCCTGGTGGAAGACTTCGACCTGCACGGGGCGCTGCAGGACGACGCGCTGGCGCTGCTCACCGATGGTCTGTGGGGCCGCGCTGACCTGGCACCCGCGCTGCGTGGCTTGGCCCGCGCCTTCGAGCTACTGGAGCTGGCTGCTGTGCACCTGTACCTGCTGCCCTGGAGGAAAGAGTTCTCCACCATCAAGGTAGGGCGGCGGGCGGAGGAGGCGCCCCTGTTCGGGTTGCTGTGTACCGTGTGGGCAGAGGCTACCACTGGAACAAGGGATTTCAGAGGTCTTCAGAGCTGGGTGGGTCTCCGGGGCTCAGAAGGGATTTGGGGCACTTTGGGGCAGCTTTGACCAAGGTCGTTCCTCCACCCACCCGGCAGCCCCAGGGCTGAAAACAGGGTGTGGGTGGAGGCCACCCGCCCCAGGTGCCTGCATCCTGGGGAGATCCTTGCTCCACAAAGCTTGAATCACTGTCCTCCCCCAAAGTGGCCTCACAGCCCCTGCAGCACAGAAATCCCAGGACAGGGGTTATAGAAGGGACTTGATGTTCCACAGTCACCCTAATCCTTCCATGGCCCCATTTATAGAGAAGGACTTCGGGTGGGTGTTTCGTGTATCCCCTGTGAAGTAGGTAGGGGCTGGAGGCCCTGCACACCCCAGGGTCTGCACTGATCACCCCATGGTGTAAGCTGCTGGCCTGCAGGAGGGGGCAGACGTTTGGCCCTCAAAGCTAATTTGGAAGAGTAGGAAGGTGCTGATGTCATTGGGCACGTGGGCGAGTCCACCTCCACTGGTTGCCATGGCAGCAGCAGCCTCCCTCTCTCTCTCCCTCTCCGTACCCACCTCCCTCCCTTCCTCCTTCCCTCCCTCCCTCCCTTTCCCTCTCCCCTCTTTCTCACCCCACCCTTCTCTCCTCTCCCTCTCCAGAGGTGAGCTCTGGAGCTCACTGCTTCATGGGGACACCTGGTGGTCGAGGTTCTAGGCCATGTTCATTCAGATTAACAGGGTGGGAGGCACCCTCAAGCCCCAGATCCACAGGTAGCCAAGAACAGAGCGGACAGGCCTGCACTTGAGGTGCTCCTGGGCTTTGGTGTTGGGCAGACATGGTTGGGATCTGGTTCTGCTTCCTCTTGGCTATGTGGCTTTGTGCCAGTTACCCAATCTCTCTGAGCCGCGTCCTCATTTGTGAAACAGACACAAGGACAGCGCAGGCCCAGGTCTCCTGTGAGGGGTGAAGGCAAACCCCCAAGTACAGTCCCTGCCCACAGCAGTGCTCAGTCTACGGGAGGTGTCCCCAGAAGCTGTCAGCAGAGGAATGCTGACAGCATCCCAGAGTTCTGGAATTTTAGAACTGGTCGTGTCACAGGACTGTCATCCTCCAAGCCTTCCAGGCCCTCACAGGACTGCAGCCTGGAGGGCACCTTCCCGAAAATCTGGCCTCCAGGGTTCTCAGCTCAGCCGCACATTAGAGCCTCCAGAAGTACCGTGTTCCATCTACCTGATAGAAGGCTTCACAGCTGGGAAAAACGACTGGCTCAGCTCTGTCCCAGTGGGGAAACTCCCCAGAACAGGAAGAGGGAAGGTGGGGTTCAGAACAGCAGATAAGCAACCCCATTTGTATCTGCACGACCCAATCTCAGCAAAGCCCCAGGGGTGACAGGAGGTGGAGACCCCAAGGGAAGTGAGGCGTTTTTAAGATTTGAGAGAGTGAGTGGGAGCAGGAGTGGGGGGTGGGGAGGAGAGGCAGAAGCAGACTCCCTGCTGAGCCCGAGACTCCATCTAGGACCTGATGGGACCAGAGACCTAAGCGGGGGAAAGAGCTCACCTGACGGAGACCCGAGACGCCACTGAATTTAGATTTCTGAACGTGGAGGCTCTTTTCCTTGTTTGGATTTCTAAGCTGGGCCTGCCCCAGCCATGAACACGGGTCTGCAGGGGTGGGTCGGAGCGTGTGTTGAGCACCCCTTCTGAAGGGAGCGTCAGCCCAGCCGGGAATGGCCTGGTTCTGGGGGGAAGCCAAGGCTAGGAGGAGCCTGAGCGTGGGTCGGGTCTCGGGCGGGCTGCTGCTGACCAGAACCCTCCTCTGCAGACCTTTTCAGGGGGCTACGTACATGTGCTCAAGGGCGCTCTCTCAGAGGACCTCCTCCTCCAGAGCTTCCAGAAGATGGGCTACGTGCCCAGGGACAACCACCGCCTCATGATGGCTGCCCTGCCCCCTGCCTGCCAGCTGGTGCAAGTGGCCCTGGGCTGCTTTGCCCTCCGGCTGGAGTGTGAGATCCTGGGTGAGGTGCTCGCGCGTCTGGGCACCAGCGTGCTGCCAGCTGAGGAGCTGCTGCAGGCCCGGCGGGCCAGTGCAGACGTGGCCTCCTGTGTGGCCTGGCTGCAGCAGCGGCTGGCCAGGGAAGAGGAGCCGCCGCCTCTGCCCCCCCCGGGGCTCCCCAACTGTCTACCGGAGCCCTCTGGACCTCTACCGGGACCTGCAGGAGGATGAGGGCTCGGAGGAAGCCAGCCTGTATGGGGGGGCCTCCCCAGGCCCTGACTCCCCGCCCCCTGAGCTGGCCTGTGGCCCTGCAGTCTGGGAGCAGAGCGCCAAACTGTGGGGGGCCGGAGGCGGGGCCTGGGAGCCCCTGGGGGAGGCTGAGGTGCTGCGGCAGGCCAGCAGCCCATCCTATGGGGCCTTGGAGGAGGAGCTGGAGCCCGAGCCTGCGGCCTTCTCCTTTCTCTCCCTGCGGCGAGAGCTGCTGAGTCAGCCGGGAGACATGGCTGCCCCCCAAACCCCAGGGAGCCCCGGGCAGGCCAGCCCCCAGTCCCCTGGCTACCAGGTGCATAGCTGCCTAGCTCCTGGGGCCCTGCCTGGCCTCTGCTGTGACACATGTCGCCAGCTGCATGCGCCCCACTGTGCTGCCCTGCCCACCTGCCGTCCAGGCCATGCACTCCGCCCACTGCTCAGTGACACCCAGCGGCGCCTATGGCTGCGGCGTGCACAGGTGGACACCCTGCTCTATGATGGACCCGGGGCCCAACCTTAAGCCCAGCCAGGCCCTGCATCAAGGGCCTCCCAGAGACTGTTTCTGTGGTGCTTCTCTGGGCCTCATCACTCTTCAGGCCTAAGCCCCCGGCCACCCTGCCCCTTGGGGACTCCTGGGCACAGCAAGGTGGGGAATCAGGCTTCGTAAAGGCTGGAGGTGGCGTCCTGCCTTCCATGAGAAGCTCTTGCCTTGGCCTGGCCTGCTCCCTACCCCTGCGCCCAACATCCAGGCCTGTGTCCAAATGTGCTCCGTGGGAGAGTCTCACTGCCCAGCCTAGAGCCAATGTGGGCCCCTCCTCCTCTTCCCCTCTCCTTCCCCACCCCACTGCAGGGCCAGCACTCAGCCTATAGCCCTTGACCTGATCCCTACCGCTGTCCCTCAGAACACGGCTTCCTCTGTGCCCAGGGGAGATTCTCCTCACAGGGGTGTCCTTGGCCATGGACCACCACTGTGGCCAGTCTGGGGTCTCTGCCGGGCCACGGCTGACCTAGCTCCTGGCCTAGTGGTGTCCTAAGCCGGTGCTGAACAAGCTGCGGCCTGGCTTGAGACGGGCTGCACCAGGCAGTTTGGTCCACATGTGGGGGAAGAAATGAGCTGATCTCAAAGCAGTGAGAAGGCTCCCCAAAAGCCCAGAGCACAGGCAGCGGGGGAAGGAGGCAGCTAGTGGAGCCTGGACAGGCTGCATCACTCCCCTCGCAGGTGCAGTCAGGTCAGCAGCCCATGCGCCACCTGCTGCTGGCTTTCTGCCGCACAGGCTCCAGAAGGCAGGGCGGGAGGCACGCGGGCTTCTCCCCAGAATGCTCCCTGCGTCTGGGGTAAAGACGTGGCCAGGCTCTCCAGCAGCCACCTGCTGAGGCAGACTCTCAAGGCCAAGACAGGCGGGCAGAGCCCCTTCCCCTGGGAACTATTTAGCCACAGGACTAGAGGGGAAAGGTGTGGCGCTCGGCCCGCCTGCTTGTCCGTCTCCCTTTCTCCCCAGCACTCACATGAGTCAGAACGTTGAAGTTCATTAAAGGACACTGAACCTGCTCATGCCTCTAAGAAAACCTTTTATCTCTCAGAGTTCCTGTTAGCATCAACTTGGGCCCCTTCCCCTCTGGGCCTCCGTGTGGGGATAGGAACAGCCTATCAGGTGGGATATGGCCCACACCTGATCGCTCCTTCCCATTCTGAATGCGCCTGGGGAGGCGGGTGGTGCACCACAGCCTCTCCCCCGGACAGACCCTGGTGATCAGGAGGGGACAAGCAACCATGCAGGGTCTCTGCGTCCCAAGCCGGCAACAGCCACTGAATTGGGCCCCGCAGATGTTTCCTCCTGGGAAGGGAGGGTCCTGAGCTTTTACCAGCTGAGGCCATGGCAACAGGTGTCCAGGAGCGTCCTGCCCCTTCAGGGTACATCCACCACATCCACTCCCCGCTCTTCTGGGGGAAGGGGTGTGATCAGCTGGAGCAGCGTGCTGGTCTCCACCTGCTGGAGAGGCTGGACCGCAGAGGCCTCCCCGTTTCACTGCTGTGCACCACTGTGCACCACGGTCGTGCCGGCCGGGCAGAGGGGGGCCCCACCTGTCACGGCTTAGAGCGCTTGCCCTGACCCTCAGACGTGGCCGGGATGGCCCGCTTGTTGCGGTGGTGGGGGAAGGTGGGCATGAGCTCCGGCTCACAGGCTGCGGGAAGGAGTGCGTTTGGGTCTGAGAACCCCACTGTGCATCTGTGATGAGCCCTGGGGTCACCTTTCCCTCCGCTCCCCTCAGGGAACAGTCTCTGTGGCCAAACAGCACCCACATGGGCCTCAGCACACAGCCCCTGCCCGCCCAGGCCTGCCCCACCACCCCTCAGGGGCTCGAGGAGCGGAGTGAGGCTGTGCCCCAATACACCCACCCCAGACAGGGCCACACGAGAACCCCCGCGGGGATCAGTGGAGGTCGGGGGCTGTGTGGGAGACTCACGCAGGGGCTTCTCCTTGAAGTACGAGCTCTCCAAGCCATCTCTGGCTGTTGCCCTGGAGAGGAGGCCTCCAGGTCAACAGAACCGCGGCTGCCAGAGGCTGGTTTTCCTCCTACCCACCCAGCTCCGCAGCCTCTGGTATAAAAGGCAAGTGGCCAGCAGGGGTCTGGGGCCGGAAACAGATGGGAAACCCAGAACGGACTCCATGACCTGGGTGGGCAGGGACCACCCGAATTGGGGGCCTGGTCCTCCATGTCTGTGTCTGGGAAGGGGGCATCTCTGCGGCAGCACGGCCGGAGTTCTGAAAACCCCCTCCTGAGGGCTCGAGGTGGAGGGGTCCCCATTCCTATTTTAGCATATGTGCTGCCGAAGCGAGCACGAGGGGTCCCCATTCCTAACCACAGGTCAGGTCAGCACCTTTTCTTGGGGTCGTACATGAAGAGGAAGTTGAGCAGGCGCAGGCCAGCCTCCGAGAGCCACGGGAACTTGTGTTTGAGGTTGTTGTACGGCTGCTTCCTCAGGCTGTACTGACCCACCAGTGGCAGCCTGGAAAACCCCTGCAGGGAGCAGGAGCTGAGCATGGGGCTGACCTGGGCATGGGGGTGGGTGAGAGCAGAGGCCAGGCACTCACTGGCCAGATGTTCTCACTGGGCGTGCCCAGCAGCTGCACAATCAGGTCCACCTGGTGGATCTCGGACGTGCCGGGGAGAAGGGGCTTGTGGGCCAGCAGCTCGGCCAGGATGCAGCCCATGGCCCTGCAGAGGACAGCAGGCCTTACCTCATGCACCTCTGCTGAGGCCAAGGGTTGGGTCAGGACCGGGTGGAGCTTGGGAGGAGGTCACGATGGGATGCAACCCCGTCCCAAATGGCCCTTCTGGGTGACCATGAGGGCAGGGCCTTTCTTCTGTGGAAGCTACTAACCCTCTTGGGATCCCAAGCTTCAGCCCTCCCCCCTCCTCTGGGCGCTGGGAGGCTGGCAAAGACCCCAGCCCTGCCCCTGCCAGCCCCCATGGGACCCACCCCAGCCCTTCCCCCAGGCCCTGGGAGACACGTTCACATCTCACCACATGTCGATGCTGGTTGTCTGCGTGGTGGTTCCCAAAAGCAGTTCGGGGGCTCGGTACCTGCAAACACAAGCACTCCCCCTTGTCCCCTGCAGTAAAGCCTGGGCCTCCACCAGCCTTCCTGATAGCCTGAGGCAGCCAGGGCTCTGGACTGCCAACCCCAGCTCAGACGACCTCATCCTCTCGGCCCACTAATGTGGGCGACGCGCCCGGTACCAACAACTTCGCTGGGCGGCTCCTCCAGGTCTACGTCAGCCCAGTGCGGGGACAGAGCTGGCTGACGCGCAGTGCAAGACAGAGGACTTCAACATTCTATGGTCAACTACAACCGTCTGCTGCTGCTTAAAAGCATGTGAGAAAAAATAACAGAAAGCTACAGAAAGCTGCGTAAACCCCCATTCCACAGACAGAAGCCTGAGAGGGCTCAGAACCAGGCAGGGCCCTCCCACCCTGCCGTGATGTCGTGTCCCCCCGAGAGCCCCGCCGTCTCGGGAAGCTGTGCTCAACCCAGCCTGAGTGTGAGCGGCCCTCTGAGGCTCCTCAGCCCTCAGGATCCTTGTGCTGCTTCAGCATGATCACCCCCAAAACTGCCTCCACCAGACATGCTCATCCTGAGGGACTCACCAGAGCGTGACCACCTTGGGGGTCATCGGCTTCACTGGGATGCCATAGGCCCGGGCCAGGCCGAAATCCGCTGTGACAAAGGCAGATAGGCAGGAGAGGCAGTGTCACCCAGCGGGGGGTGGGGGGGTGGGGGGTGGCGTGTGTGCACTAAGGAGCTGCCACGTGCGAACCAGCTCTTTGCCCTCAGGGGACTGGCAAGCACTGACCTGCTCCCCGCTCCAGGTAGCCTCCCACAGACACCGGCCACAGCGCCGGCACCCAGCACCCACCTGTCTTCACACAGCCCTTATCGGTCATGAGCAAGTTGGACACCTTCAGGTCCCTGGGACAGAAAGGGAACATCAGCGATCCCCAGGACACGAGCCCCATGGGCAACTGGGTTGTCACCATCATAGGCAGACTCAGAATATTGTCCTATACGTCCCCTGTCGGAACTTGGTAAACACGGGGATGGTAGGCACATAAGGCCAACCTGCAGCTGGGAGGACCAGCTCTCAGTACCCGTCTCGGGCCTAACACCCAGTCCTGTGCCTGTTCCCCACCCAAGGCCGTACCAGCTGCCGTAAGACACAAGAAGCTGCTGCTTGCACAGTCCTGCCCTGAGCCTGGAAGGTCCCCCACTTTCCCGGACTGTGTGACGAGACTCCGGGAGGGACCGGCCCGCTGCAGGGCCTCTCATAGCTTTGACTATGCACCCATCAGCTCCCCTGGGGGAAAGCAGGTGCTGTTTGGGCCTGGATCTTGCCCCAAGGAACATTTACAGAACTGCACTGAGGCCAGGCCATTTCCTCTCCAGGGGCCAGGACTGGCAGTCTCCCTTCCCATGCGTCACAAACCTGCCCTCCAGACAAACGTCCCTTCAGGCCCCACCCTCCTCAGACTCATCCCCAACCTGGGGCCCCTCCTACCTGTGGATGATGAAGTTCTGATGCAGGTACTGGAGGCCTCGGAGCACTTGCAGCACAATGCACTTGACCTACTCAAAAAGCAGGACGCATCAGTTAAATGTGCCACAAGGTAGATGGGACAATGCCTCCACTCCAGGCCCTCCAGCCTCACACCTGGGCCTCAGAGAAGGGTGTCGGCATGTTCTCCAGAAGGCTGGCCAGGTCTTGCTCACAATAACCCATCACTAGAAAGATGCTGCAAGAAAAGGGGAAGGCACAGAGCACTTCTCACGTCCTCCCAGGCAGGTCAAAGGGGTTGCAGGAGGGATGAATTTCATTTGTGGGGAGCACAGGGAGGAGACGGGGGAGACAGGCAGGGCAGGTTCGGCAGGGCCCAGTGCAGAGGACCAGCAGACTGCCTACCTTTCCAGGTGGTTCCCCACAACCACTTCCTTCAGCTCCACGATATTCGGATGGCGAAGGCGAAGGAGCAGTGTGATCTCTCGAAGGCTGCTGATGGGGACCCCTGCAGCCAGACAGCCTCCTCAGTGAGCTGCACCCCTACCCCAGCAGGGCTCTGCCCACAACCTCAGAGAGAATCAAGACCACCTGAACATGAACCTTTAACTCTTCCTTCATTCAATCATGTAAGACAGCAACCCTCTGTACTGACCACTCAACAGGACACAGGTCCACACTGAGCACAGCAAGGCCCTGCCAGCACAGGCAGCCAGGAAGGTGCTGGGGGGTAGAAATCAGGGGTGTGTGGAGCACAGGGGCTGCCAGCCTGGTCTTAGGCAGGGAGGGCTGGGTGGAGGGGTGACGGCTGGGCGGAGACAGAAGGTAGGGCCGTCACCACACGGGGGGAGAAGACGAACTGCAGGGGAGCTAAGGCCTGCAGTACGGGGGTGAGGACAAGGGGCTGGGGAAGGACAGGAGAGGCAAGGCCAGCCTACAGCCTCCCAGAAACAGGACCCCTTTAACCCTAATGCAGTGGCTCTCAAAATGAAGCGCTCAGGCCAGAGGAAGCCTCAGAGAACTGGCACCTTTCTGGCCCCTCCCACGTGGGCTCACCATCCTTCTCCTTGTCCATCCGAACCTTCTTCAGGGCAACAATCTCGTCCGTCTGGGTGTCCCGGGCCCGATCTGGAATGAAAACTCACCCATGATGAAATCTTACTTGATCCCACACCACACACCCTTATGCCACACAGGGGCCTCATTGTGATCTCTGGGGGGTGCCCATTCTCTTCTTCTTGATAACCAGATGCCCAGGGGCACGAGGTCCCAACTGCGCAAGCCGCACTGCCAGCCCCAGCACACACATGCTCTCTGGGGAGTCCTCTCCACTGAGCTGGGTACAGCTGGGTTCAGGGTGCTAGTTACAAGGAGCTCCCTCCAAGTTTTCCTCCTTAGAGTCAGGATGTAGGTCACCACTTTGCCTTCTGTCTGCTACGTTCAAGCAGCAAATAAGATACTTTATCTAGGACAAAATGCTTATTTTGTGCAAAGGAGGCTCTTCAAGGCACTCACGTGCGAAGCTTCCTTATCAGTGTGCTGCACACCAACCTCCCGGCCGCTTCACAAAGCCGCCCCAGCTGCTTCTGGAAGCTCTAGGTTCTGCCGTAACAGTTCCCTCCACTTGCAACCACACCGAGAATCGGAAGCTGGCACTGATGATTGTTACACCACGGATCAGAGCTCCCCTGCACAACTTCTACCATGTGATGAGGGTTTACTTGCTTCTAGCCCTAACACTGCTACTGCTGGGACAGACCCCTGCGCCCGAGGACACCCATCTTGGCCACTTACACACAATGCCATAGGTGCCTTCCCCGATGCGATTCAGCTTCTCAAACTCCTTCACACTCCGACACCGTCCCAGCTGAAAGACAGGGGCCGGCAGGGCAGGGCTTGGGCAGCTAAAGGAACAACTGGAGACGGATACTGAACACTTACTCCGTACCGAGGAGCTCAGTCGTGTTTTGCTCACCAAACGAAGTTAGCCACACCCTTGGGTGTTCAGATGAGAAAAGAGGAAAGATGCTACTGGGCCAGCAGACACTTGGTAGGCACTACCACAGACAGCATTTTCCCTTCCAATCCCATGGTCCAGATGTATGCTGTCCACAAACAACAACCACTGGCCACATCTGGCTGGCACGAATTAACGGTAAAATTTCATTTCCTCAGCTGCCATGTGTGTTGTGCTCCTCGGTGCCACATGGCTCATGGTAACCATCCTGGACAAGTCAGAAAGCAACATTTCTTCTTTTTTTTTCTAAGTAGGGTCCACACCCAACGTAGGGCTTTAATTCACAACCCCAAGACCAAGAGTCCACAGAAGAAAACATTTCCACCGTCAGAAAAAACTGAGCAGCACCAGTCTAAATTATGCTCCGGAGATGGACAAAGCTTCTACCAAATGCAGTGGAAACACTTCTGTGGCAGAGACTAACTGACCCCAACACCCACACAGTATTTCTTCCTCTGAGTTAGGGAACAGCCCGGTGGCACGTGGCTACCCAGCCGGTGGCTGTATTTCCCACCATTGTATTTTGCAGCTAGGCAAGTCCATTTCAGTCCACTTTGGCCAACGGGATATGAGCAGAGAGGACAAGGGCTTCAAGGAAGGGACTTCCTGATCAAAGGAAGTTGGCCGCCCACTCCTTTCAATCTCTGAAGCAGGGTGGGATTTGGACCAAATGCAGGTAGATCTACAAGACAGGTAACGAGTGCCTGGCCCTACCTTGTGGAAAATAGCTCCCTCTCCCTGGATGTTAGGGGAGAGAAAAATGAGAGAGAATTTTGAGCCAGCTCCAGGCCCAGCAAAGAGCCCGACATACTCAGGGCACCTGGGGGGCTCCGTCGGTGAAGCATCTGCCTTCAGCTCAGGTCTTGATCCCAGGGTTCTGGGATGGAGCCCTACATCGGGCTTCCTGTTCAGTGCGGAGCCTGCTTCTCCTTCTGCCCCTGCCCCGCCCCTGTTCATGGTCCACCCCCACCCAAATTAAAATCTTAAAAAAAAAAAAGGTTGGACGCTTGACTGAGTCACCAGGCTCCCCTAAAGCCCACACTCGAGCCACTGCTTCTGGGGCTGCACTCCTAGCGGAAGGCTGTACGCTAACACGCCTGCGTGATGAGGGACGCTTGCCGATGTACTGGACGGGCATGTCCCCTTGGCTAGAAGCACATGCAGCAAAGCTCCAATTCTCGCAGCCCCTCTGGCCTTGCTGCCTCTCACCTTCTCCGTCATCAGTCTCCATCTCATTCCGTCCTACCACTCGGGGGACAGGTGGGAACCACCGGCACCGAGCGCTTCCCGAAGGTGGCTTCGGGCTCCTCTCCCCCCCAGTTCTTCCTCACATTCGCTCCCGGGATGACTCCTGGCGCTGCCGAGTCATGACGCTGTTTCTCATCTCTTGGCGCTGCCCCGACATTCCAAGTCGGCACGCCAGGCTTCCCTGTCTCTCCGCACATCAGAACCCTAGTCCCACGGACCAGCCCAGCAGAACGTCCTGCAAGCTGCCCCCAAGGTGAACACAATTCTTTCTCTGAAATCCTGCTATTTCCGCGGCCAGAAGCACCACGCGGGGGTGCTCCTCTGGGTGTCTGGACTCCCATCACGCCCCGCGGTCCTGGGAATGCAGCGGGCACCTGCTGCGTGTCGGGGGATGCACTATGGCCCGAGGACCGCCACCGAGCGTTCGTGACCCTGACCGGCCTCTCAGAGCGCCGGGTACGGCCCGGCCCAGCCCCCAGAGCTCCAACGACGACTCCATACCCCCAAGCTTCACTTTCCCCACCCTGTAACGGCCGCTGACCGGACCACACGACGGGGCCGTATGCAGAGGCCTCGCGCAGAGCAAGAAACGAACGGAAGCTGCCGGCTCTCAGGCGGGGCGCGGCCCGGCCCATTCACAGCGCACCAGGAGAGCAGGCGGCCAAGTCGACCCCCGACCCCCGACCAAACCCCCCAGAGCCCAGAGCCCGCTCTTCACAGGCAGCTGGCCACGGGAGAGCCCCGGGGTCTGCCCCCAGACCCGGCCCTCGGCCCCAGAGCCCCTCAGCCCCCAAGTCCCGCAGCCCCAGAGCCCCTCAGCCCCCCAGCTTTGGAGCCCCGGATTCCCTCAGCCTCTCAACCCGGAGCCCCTCAGCCCCGGAGTCCCTCAATCCCGGAGCCCTCAGCCTTGGAGCCCCAGAGCCCCATCAGCCCCGCCGCCGGCTTCTGCGCCGTCAGCCAGGAGCTCTGGGACTGTCGTTCCCGCCCGCGTCGGAAACCTCAACGCTTTAGTGCGACACTCAGGAGCCCCAGGGAGTTCCAGGCCCGCCCTGCCGCCGGCAGAGCTCCCCGAGCGGCCCCCCGACGCACCCTGTGTTCCGGAGGCACCGTGAAGAAGCCCTCCTTACGGATACACTTCAGACGGATCTGCTCCGACTCGGACTCCGCGTCCCCCATGCCGAGCGCCGGCCCCTCCCCACCGCCCTAGTGCGCAGGCGCGGATGGGATTCTTCGGCGCAGGCGTGTGACGGACTTCCGGTGGGCGTTTCCGCCGGGCGACGGCTACCTTCGGAGCCCTCCGAAGACTCCGGAGGACCTCCGTCCTTGCGGTCCGCTGGCGCTCCCGGGGTTCCCGCCTCGTTTCGGTTTTCGGCTCGGGCGCTTGAGGCGACTGGGGTGCTGAGGAACGGCCGCAGGAGGAGGAGGCCGGTGGACGAGGGGCGGGCAGCTCTGGAGCCACGCAGGGTCGGGGAGCCGAGCGCGTCCGAAAGCGGCGGGAGGGGCGACCGGGACTCCGCGCTCCCGGCTGGTGCGGGTGGAGCGGCCGCCGCCTGCGGGGCCCAGTCGGACGCGGGCCTCGCGTCCCCGCCGCAGGCTGGCGGACGAGGTGAGCGATGCTCGAGGCCGGGCGCGGGGAGGGGGCGGGCGAGCCGGGGGCGCAGCGCTAACCGGGGGAAGGAGCTGGGAGAGCAGCTGGGCGTACGTGGTGACTGAGAAATTAATCCTTAGAATCACTGGTTTTAACTTAAATTGCCGAGGTCACTTCATTCCAGCCCTTTTCAGATTCGTTCGTAAGCACAGCTTCTAGCTAACAACGAGAGCAGAGTCCGTGTAGTTCGCACGTTGTCTGCTCGTGATGCTCGGGACGGCGGGAGGAGGGCCGCTCCTAGGGCGGATGGGGGCAGTGCGCTGGCGGCCGCGCTGACCCGGCGGAGTCAGATCTCGTCTGTACGGGCTTCATCTTCCCGCACAGTATTCGGGTGCGAGTCAGAACGGGGAAACGTGTCGCGTAAGTACAAATAGTGGGGCTGAGAATCGGCCGCTGAACACTGCCAAAATGGAATGCGTTATTCCGACTGGAAGTCTGTTCTCATGAATGGCGACAGAAAGACCGAGCGTGCAGCCTGCTGACCGTCCTAGGAACGACGGGAACACACACACACCGTTACCATACTAGAGGCCTCGGACCGGATCCCCCCCAGCCACTCCGGAGGAGAGTGGAGCCTCGGCCATGAGCTGCTGGTGAGGGTGGAAGGCCAGCAGGGGTCCCCGAAAGGCCCCTCACTGGCGGGTGGTAGCCACAACCCCAGGAAGTGGTCAGCTCAACTCCCCTCCTCCCACAGCAGCTCTCACAAGGCCACCGCCGAAGTTCTAAGTGCCATGTCCGACCCCTGCCCCAATTCCACATTCTTCGTCTGGATCGTTTACTACTATGGGTCATCTTAGAGTCAGGGTAGGAGCCCTTGGGCCTCTCCTGGTGACTGCACTTTCCTGTTCTGAGACTTGATGCCTTGAAAGTGAGTCCCCAGAGCCCAGCCTTTTTTCCAAGTACAGGGGACATTTCACTCGCTGTAACTGCTGAGTCCTTGCACCACGCCCTTCAGAAGTGGACAGAAAGGATTTTAATTGCCCAGCAAGAGAGAGAGAGATGCTGCGTGCCGCTGGTTCATCGCCCTGCAGAGCCAGTGACAACAGAGGTCTGCTAATTCACTTATCACCACAAAGTTCGGTCTCTGAGCCAGAGTCCCTCTTGCCTTCTGCCAAGCTGCCAGCAGCTCTGGGGAAGGTAAGACCAAGGTAGTCACTGAGAGGAATCTCGTTTACAGAAGGGGCAACTGCAGCTTCCCACAGGCAGGATGGCCCTTCTGCCATCATGGCTGAGACTCAGAGCACAGTGAGCAATGCCAGCCACTCAGAATGCTTGTTTATTCTCGGAAATGATAGGCATCTACTGTACTGGGGTTTCTGTGTCGGTAGTAGGGGGTCCATTCAACCTGCTCCTTAATGGTTCTCTGCTCGTCGCTTCCGATGGAACTGTAGCTGGTAAGAGTCTCTTTTGAGGCTCTAGTGATGATGATCTGTGGAATGACAGCTTTCTTCTTGCTCGCCTTTACCTTTCCATCAGGGTTCTCTAGAAGGAAGAAAACATCCAGGTATTTAATGTGTCTGTGGAAAAGCACTTCTACAAGGCCTGTGTTAGGGCCAAAGCAAGAGAATTTGATGTGTGGTTCAGGAAAAGGAGGGCAAGGTCGAAGGCAGCCCAAACAGTGAATGAGTGTTCCAGAGCTCTAACCAGCTGACACCTCAGGCACGAGGGTAGTGAATACTAGACACCCTCTTTCAGGGACTAGAAGGGAGACACATTTCCACCATCCATTGTGGAGAGACCGAGCTGCCAGCCAGCTTCTGGAACAGACAAAGAAGGAAGGGGACAGAGAGAGAGAAGAAGAAGCAGGGTCTGCCCCAGAGGTGAAGGTTCAGACACAGTTTCCAAAGGATTCTAAATCTGGTTAAAAACAAAACAAAACCAAAAAATCCACCTCTCTGTACAGAACCTTATCAATGAATGTGGAAGAATTAACGTTTCTCCTTTAAAAAAAAAAACCATTTATTTATTTTAGAGAGCAAGTGTGAGCAGAGGGAGAGGGAGGGAATTCTCAAGCAGACTCCCTGCAGAGCACAGAGCCCAGCGTGGGGTCAGTCCCATGACCCTAAGATCACAACCTGAGCTGAAACCAAGCGTCAGATGCTCAGCTGACTTAGCCACCCAGGTGCCCCAAGAATTAACATTTCTGGAATCAGCCACATTTTCTTAAACTTAAGCTTACAAGGATTGCATAGGACTTGTGAAATGCCAAGTTTGTCAAAAGTTACAAAATACCTAAGCAGAAGTGCTTTCACGCCTTCCCTGCTGCATCTCCCAGCCACCCCTCAACAGGGCTCCAGGTTGGAAGCTCAGGCCTCTGTTAAAGCCCGACAGAGAGTGCTCTCTCTGTACAGGTGTGTGCAGGTAGAGTTCAAGTAATCACACTGTCACACAACTGTTCCAAAAATGCTTCCACGCTGATCCTGTTGCTTTTTGTGCCCCACTTAAAATGCCTCGTGAACTCGGCCGCCTGGGGTCCAGTTCTCGGTCAGACATCATGGTGAGCCTAGAATAAGGACTGTGAATACCAAGCCACAACGCTTCCTGAAGTAGGGCCTCTTATGAGCTCTGTTTTACAGATGAAGGAACTGAGCACTGAGAGGTCGTGTCCTCAAGGCAGCTGGTAGAGGGAGATGCCAGGGTGGGAACTCTGTCCGTCTTCATGGCCGCACCCCAGCTTTGATTGTTTTAACTCCCAGTGAATGGCCCATGGCATGTACTAGGCACTGAGAGTGTCCTTTTTATTTTTATAAGTAAGTCAAAACCTGCATTTCATATTTTGCATTTAAATTTGGGGGTTTCATTTTTTTATATTAATTTACACATTCTTTTATATATTAAGACTAAAAAGCAACAAATATTTGATTTAAAAAATAATACACAAGCAAAAATTGCATATGGAAGGATTCTTTTCCTTCCTTCTTTCCTTTCCAGTGAAAAAAGGTGTTCCCTGCACCAAACCTATAAAAACTGTTAACAGTTTTACCCTCTCTGTTTAATTTTTGGATTCATGTAGAATTCAAGTAAAGACTGAGGCAAAAATACTAAGTTGTTTTCTTGGTTGTCGAGTCAGTTGTCCCAGCATCACAGAGTGAACGAAGGTTCTGTCTGCTAGGCCTTTCACGTGGTGCCTTCATCATGAACACAGCTCACACATGAATGTGGGACACGGCATGGCCACCTCTGCTCTTGCTGGAGTGACGTTTTCACGTCAGCCCTTCTCACACCTCCCATTTCCCGGTTTCCTGATGTTTTTACATTTTTATTCTCCTGGGTAAACTTTAGAATAATTTCCTCCAGGTCCCAAAAAGACCTGTGGTCACTGATTCCATAGATTGAGAACTAACATCTTTACATTTTGAGGTTCTCTAGTTCAAAACAAGACTTCTTTAATCTTAGAGGGGTTTTTTGTTTGTTTTTTTAATATTTTATTTATTTATTTGAGAGGCAGAGAGAGACAATGAAAGAAAGAGAGCATGAGAGAAGAGAAGTCAGCGGGAGAAGCAGACATCCTGCTGAGCAGGGAGCCCGATGTGGGACTCGATCCCGGGACTCCAGGATCATGACCCGAGCTGAAGGCAGTCGCTTAACCAACTGAGCCACTCAGGCACCCCTAATCTTAGAATTTTAAGACTTCATTTGGGAACAAGTATTTTTTAAGGGTTCTTGAGATGTATTACCTGTACTAATTTTCAGTTACTGCTTAACAAATCACTGCAAACTTAGTGGCTGCCTTAGAACAGCACATCCATTTATCATTCCAGTTTCTGTTGGTCCAGAGTCCAGCTACAATCCTGCCGTCAGCCAGGCAGCACCCTCGTCTGGACCTGGGGCCTTACCAGCTCATTCAGGTTGCTAGGTAGAAGTCATTTCTTTATGAGTGAAGGACTAAAGTCCCTACTTTGTTGCTGGCTGTTGGCAGGGGGTTGCTCACAACTCTTTTCACAAGACAACTTAAAAAATTGTTTTTAAATTGAAATAATACCCAATCAGGGACCCTGACATGGCACTCAATCCCAGGACCCCAGGATCATGACCTGAGCCAAAGGCAGACACTAAACCGGCTTAACCACTCAGGCACACCCCACTTTTACTTTTTTTTTTTTTTTTTTTTAAGATTTATTTGAGAGGGAGGGAGCAAGGGCGCACCAGTGGGGACAGGGGCAGAGGGAAAGAGAGAGAGTCCTCAGGCAGATTCCCTGTTGAGCACGGAGCCCTACTTGAGGCTCCATCCCAGGACCCTGAGATCACTACCCAAGCTGATATCAAGCATCAGATGCTTAATTGAGCCACCCAGGTACCACTGCACTTTTACCTTTTTTAAAAAGGTTTCTCCCGGGGTGCCTGGGTGGCTCAGTCATTAAGCCTCAGTCATTAAGCCCCACATCAGGCTCCCTGCTCAGCGGGGAGTCTGCTTCTCCCTCTCCCTCTGCTTGTGTTCCCTCTCTCTCTGTGTCCATCCAATAAATAAAAATCTTAAAAGTAAATAAGAAAAAGTAAAAGGCTTCTCCAATTAGGTCCAGCTCACCCCAGATAAACTTCATTTTGATTAAGTCAGAACCAGCGGATCACTAACCACATCACAGGAGTGCCGTCCTGTCTCATTCACAGGCTCTGCCTGAATTCAAGTGGGAGGGGGCCATACAGGGCTTGTTCACTGGGGGTGGGGATCTTGGGGCCCTCTTAGAATCTTCCCTCCCATATCACCAGATGTGTTCAAGGAAATTGGTATTTCCACCAACACTATGTCAGGGCACTTGATCTGTTGTGTGGTATACTTTGACTCCTGTTTGCAAATACTTTTTGACCTTACCATTTGTTTATAGAGGGTTTGGAGAGATGTTTTACTTCTCAATGTAGTCAAATCCTTCAAATATATCTTTGCAATATCTTTATTTGAAGCTTAGAAGGATGGTCCCTACTGAGGACACATAAGAAAATACATCCTTTTGCAGTCACTTTTTTTTTTAAAAAAGATTTTATTTATTTGACAGAGATGACAAGTAGGCAGAGAAGCAGGCGAGGGGGGTGGGAAGCAGGCTCCCGCTGAGCAGAAAGCCCTATGTGGGGCTTGATCCCAGAACCCCGGGATCATGACCTGAGCCAAAGGCAAAGGCTTTAACCCACTGAGCCACCCAGGTGCCCCTTGCAGTCACTTTTTAAAAAACATTTTGATGTATTTGAGAGTGACAAAGAAACCATGAGCGGTGGGAGAGGGAGAGCAGAGGGAGAAGCAGACTCCCTGCTGAGCAGGGAGCCCCAAATGGGGCTCAGTCCCAGGACCCTGGGATCATGACCTGAGCTGAAGTCAGATGCTTAGCCGACTGAGCCACCCACGCACCCCGCGTTGATCTAATATTATACTGGAACTACATTACTTTAATTATTGTAAGTTTTTTAAAAAGATTTTAAAAAAGATTTTAAGTAACCTCTACCTTCAACGTGGGGCTCAAACTCACAACCCTGAGACCAAGAGTCACACTACGAACTGAAGCAGCCAGGCGCCCCAATTTTGATACATTTTTAAACTTTTAATTTTGAAGCTATAAATTCAC
The DNA here is from genome assembly GCF_010015895.1 of Lontra canadensis. NCBI lineage: Eukaryota > Metazoa > Chordata > Mammalia > Carnivora > Mustelidae > Lontra > Lontra canadensis. Next base: position 380,031 of record NW_022631002.1, read on the forward strand.
AGGAAGCTGCAAAAGTACAGAGAAGTCCCCATACACCCTCACCCAGTTTGGCCAGTGGTCCCAGTGGTAACATCTTCTGTAACTACAGGACAATGAAACAAGACACTGATTATGGCACAATGTGTGTGCTGTGCCATTTTAGTCCATGCAAACCTCAAAAAGATCAAGGTACAGAACTGTTTCATCATCACAAAGACCCCCTCTCCCTATACCTTGATAGCAAAATCCTTCTCCCCCTGCAGCCTCCTCACTCCCTGCCTTCACTAACCCCAAGCATGAGACCTTTTGAACTTGGCTTTTTTCACTATGTTTCTAGTAGCTGATAAACAAATGTCCCTTAAGTTTCTCTTCTTTTTCAAAAAATTATTGCAAATAAGTACACTCTACTTTTTAAAAAAAGCATGGAAACACTCAGACAACGTGAAAATAGAACAGTGTTGTGAGTACGCATACACGCATCACTCGGCTTCGACTGACATTTTGTCACCTTGTTTTGTCTACCTCAGTTTTTTCCTGTGTATTTGCAAGCAAATCTCAGACATAATTTTATCCATAAATAATGCAATATTGATCTCTATCAATTAAGGATTGTTTTAGCATCACCACAAGACCGTTGTTACATCTAAGAAAACTACCGTTGATTCCTCATTATCTAATACCCAATTTGGTTATCTCAAAAATGACTTAGCCCAGGCCCACAGTATATTTGGTACCTAGGTCACTCAAATCTCCTTGTACAGCTTTCTCTGCTATGGACTGAATGTTTGTATGCCCCCAAAAGTCACGTGTTGAAGGCCTTGTCCCCAGTGGGATAGTATCTGGAGGTGGGGCCTTTGAGAGGTGATCAGGCTGAGTTGAGTTCATGAGGGTGGAGCCCCCGTGATGGGATCAGTGTCCTTACAGTAGGAGGAAGAAACCGTAATCCCCTCTCTTCAGCCATGTGAAGACACAAGTAGATGGCTGTTTGCAGGGCAAGAAGGGATCATCTCAGAAAACCAAATCATGGTACCCAGGTTATGGGGTCCTCAGCCCCTAGGGTTGTAACAAATAAATGTCTGTTGTTGAAGCTACCCCTATTTTGTTATAGCAGCCCAAGCTGAGGAGGACACCCTCCTTTTTTTATGCCTTTTTTTTTTAAATTTTTTAGAGGACAGGAAGGGGCAGAGGGAGAGAGAATTTTTTTTTTTAAGATTTTATTTATTTATTTGACAGAGATCACAAGTAGGCAGAGAGGCAGGCAGAGAGGGGGGAAGCAGGCTCCCTGCTGAGCAGAGCGTCCGATGTGGGGCTCGATCCCAGGACCCCGGGATCATAACCTGAGCTGAAGGCAGAGGCTTAACCCACTGAGCCACCCAGGCGCCACAGGGGAGAGAGAATCTTAAGCAGACTCCACACCCAACACTGAGCCCAACACAGGGCTCGATCTCAGAACTCTGAGATCATGACCTGAACTGAAATCAAGAGTCAGACGAATGAGCCACCCATGCACCATGATGTCATTTATTGGTAGAAAAATTAGGGTCTTTGTTTTTTTTTTAAGATTTTATTTATTTATTTGACAGAGAGAGAGACAGTGAGAGAGGCAACACAAGCAGGGGGAGTGGGAGAGGGAGAAGCAGGCTCCCCGCTGAGCACGGAGCCTGATGCAGGGCTCAATCCCAGGAACCTGGGATCATGACCTGAGCCAAAGGCAGATGCTTAATGACTTGAGCCACTCAGGCGCCCCTCTTTTTTTTTTTTTTTTTTTTTAAATAGGATTTCTAGTATTTTGGAACTGGCTGATTGCAGATTTGTGGTGTATTAATCTCTTTAATGTCTGTATACGGACTTTGTAATGCAGTATTTTAAGTATAGAGATAAGTAGCAAGACAAGATGCTATACCCCCATCACAGGGTTCCCACGCTTAAAACCCACAATCAGACCTCATCTCTGCCCCAGCACTTACCCTCTGCTGGTTGCTACTGCTGTATAACAACTTACCCCAAACTTTCTTAGCTTAAAACAATGGTTTTATTTTCTCACAATTTTAAGGATCAGGAATTCAGGACAGGTCTGACCTGGCAGCTATCACTTGTGGTCCCCAGATGACTGCAGCTGAATGTTGTCCGGGGCTGCAGTCCTCGAGGCTCCACTGTGCTGGACGTGCAGGATGGCCGCTCAGAGGGCTGGTCACTGATGGTGCTGCTATGTGCTGGCGTGCGGCTCAGCTGGGAAGACTCAAAGGCCAGGGCTAGAATCACCTACAGGTTTGTTCACTCCCAAGTCTGGCACTTGGGCTGGAGGGCACTTCGTGACCAGGATTGCTGACAGCAGCACCTCCACGTGGCCTCCCCAGGTGGCTGAGCTGCTTGAGAGCATGACGTGGCAACTCGGGGCTCCAAGCACCAGCCTGGGTTCCAGTGAGCAAGGCAGGACTGCGTTACCGGTCATGGCCCAGCCTCAAAAACCACTGTTAGCACATTCTCCTGGTTACAAGAAAATGTCAAGCTTGCAGAGTTTTGAGAGAGAATATAGACTCCCCCAGGAGGGAGGAGCATCAGGGTCGCCAGCAGAACAGGAGGGAGAGGATGAGTTGTGGCTGCCTTTGGAAAATATCCTTAGCCACACTATACTCATTCACTTTGCAACAAATCTCAGATACCATCTCCATCAGTCACATCAGGACTCGGGTATATTCCATGCTTTTTGAGACACAATTCACACAAGAGAAAATGCACAGTTCCTAACATGCACACCTGGGTGAGTTTCACAATTGTATGCATCTTTGTAATCACCCAAACGAGATGCACAATCTTCTCACCTTGCAGAGTCCTCCTGTCAGCCAGCCACCCCCTCCCTGACCCCAGCAAGAACTTTCTGATTTCTGTCCTGCAGTAGTAAGACTTACTCTTACTAATTAGGTAGTAATGCACAGAAATTTGACTGGACACAACTTTACATTTCTCTAAGGCTTCTGTGGTACTTGGTTAATTGAAGGAAACTCTGACTTCCCCAAATCCTGCCTTTTCCAAACCTAATAGGGAAATTCTTCAGCTTTAAAACACAGCTGTGAGAGAAGACGCTCTTGCCCTAGTTTAGATGTTCTACCTGGCAGGCCATGCGTCTCTTTTCCCTTCTGACTGTTGGCTTGTGTTCTCTGCAAGGCCACCAAGACCAGCGACTCGCCTCATTCATGGAGTCTTTTCTGGGTTTACTCAGTCTCTTTGCAGCACATAATACCGTTGACGATTTTACCTTCTTTCTTTCTTTCTTTTTTTTTTTTTTTTTGGAGAGATTGTTTTACTCATTACCTTCTTTCTTTTTTTAGAGCTTTGTTGCATTATAATTTATGTTCCACCTGTTTAACGCGTCTGGAACCCCGCCGTTACCACTCAATGATTTTTAGCAAACTTTCAGAGTTGGACACCCATCAATCCATTTTAAGAACATATCCATCACCTTCAGAAGACCTCTTCTGCCCTTTTGTGGCTAATCTCTGTTCCCACCCTTAGTCCAGGCTTCTCCTTATATAAATCTGCCTTTTCTGGACATCTCATGTAAATGGCACAATAATATATGTGGTCTTCCCATCTGGCTTCTTTCAGTGGAACATTATGATTTGGGAACTTCTTCACGGTGCAGCGTGTGTCAGGAGCTTGCTCTGTGTCATGCTGAGATGTCTCCTTATATGGAGAGAGCCCACTCTTCACCTTCTTTCTTGCAAGTCCATCCTCACTTTAGCTCTCTGACCTCTCCCCTCTATGTCCAGCTTCTCTCCACCCTCTGAACTGAGGGTGTGACAGACACTGTTGGTGTCTCTCCCCACACCTGCCCTTGCTGACAGAGGTCCAGCCTCAGAATTTTCACACCGGGGCCCATCCTAGCAATGTTGGGCAGGGGACATCCAGCAGCGGAGGGTTCTGCTCCCAAAAAGAACAGCCTCCCATGGACGGGACAGCTGTCTTGTCTACATGTGACACCTAGAGCCATCCAGCTCTCTGGGGCAGGTACGGAGGGTGACAAAAGTATGCTCAAACAGTCCTTGATGTCACTACCCGCTGCTGAGCAAGCCACCCTGAGGGCCGTCCTCCGACCCTTTCCTCGGGGGACACTGAAGCGCGCAGGGAAAGCCGCATCTTGGTTGTTCTGTGGCTTCTGGCCAGAAGGCTCCTGACAGACTGGTAGCATTCTCCAAACCTTCTCCCCAGGACTCTGGCCCTTCCAGCATTCTTCCACTCTTAGGCAAAGGTGAGTGCATCAGGATCTGAAGGCAAGCCTTGCTCCCCAGCCCAACACCCCCATTGCAAATGACTTCCGGCCCTTGATGTCCCCACAGGTGCCTCAGTCTGAGCCTGCCCGTGCCCAGCTCCTCTCTCCCCGCCAGGCCAGCCTTCCTCCCATCAACTGACCGTCCATTCTCAAGGTCAGTGAAACTCAGGGCCCTGGACCTCCCACGTCTCATCCAACAGCAGGCTCTGCTGGTTCTACGTCCTGGATCCTTTTGGAATTCCTACTGCCAGTGCCTCATTAGCTCCTACTCAGTTGCAGCCCTGGGCCTAAGGTCCCCTCCCACTGCCCCAACAGCCTCCACTCTGGAGAAGCCTTTTCCCAAGGGACAAACCCCATCACACCTCCTCGTTTAAACTAGTTTAACAATTCCGTATCCACAACACACGTGACAAAACGAAGCAAAGGCTTCTTGTTCCGGCTGCGACGTGTGGCCTCCCCCTCCCCACATGCAAGGGTCTAGCACCCCTGGGCTGTTAACAGAGTGCATGAATAAAGGGAATAAATCTGCCCAGCCGTTTAACCCCTCTGTCCCACCAACACTGAAGCCTCTGCATCCGCGAGCCGTCCACGGCTGAACGCCAGACCGAAGCGGCCTTCCAGGGTTCTGCTGCGGCCTGCGGAGCGCAGAGGGCTCGGGAGTGCGCTGTGCAGCGGCGCGCCCCGCAGCCCCCGACGACTCGCCTCGATCTTCCCTGAGCTCACACTCCGCCTGCAGTCCTGGGGACGTACCTCCCGAGCGCGCCTGGAACCCCGCCGTTAGCATCCCCCCGCCCCCGGCGCCCGGCCTCGGGCTCCGGGCCCTGGGCATGTCCTACCTTCGACTTCAGATGAAGAAGGCCGCGGTCCCTCGGCTGCCCCTTTCTTCCCCGGGGGGCTCTCTGCGGGCTTGGTCAGAGGCTTCTCGGCCTCCGGAGAGCGCCTGTCCGTCGACCTTTCCCTCGTTTTCGCGACGGAAGAGCCGCGCGCCCTTGCCTCCTCGCCTGCAACGCACGCACGACCCGTTAGCCGCGTTCTCCTGCGGCTCGAGCTGCGGGTCCCCGCCCCGCCGCGGCCAGCTCGGGCCGGAGCGGCACTTCGCCTCTCCCAGCACCGCGCGCTCCCTGCCGAGAAGACCCCCGCGGCGCGTCCGTCGGGGAGACCTCGGGCGCCGGCGGGCGCCCCGCAGCTCCCAGTCCCGTGCCGACCGCGGCCCCGGGGCCGAGGAGACGGCGGGCCCGCGCTCCTTTACCTTTCCTAGACTTGGGTTTGCTTTTGGAAAGTCCCATAGGTGAGCCCACCGCCCCCGCCGGCTCTGCCCGGCCCGGGCCTCCGCACCTTCGCGGGCGCGCAGCCCGAGTGCCTCACAGAGAGTCCCGCGGCCGAGCAGCGCGCGTCGCCACGGCAACGCCCCGCCCGCGGGATCCGCGCCGCGCTCTCGCGAGAGCTGCCGCTCGCCGGAAGTGGGCGGTGACCCCGGAAGTTCCCGCGCGGCGGAGCGGTTAGGGGCGGTCGACTCGGCCCGGGGGTCCCGTGCGCCCGTTCTTGGGAGGGCTGCCTCTGCCGAACCGGCCATGGACGGTAAGAGACCCCGGCCGCCGGGGGAGGGCGGACCCCGCGGGCCTCGGTCAGGGACCCCGGACCCTCACCCCCTTCCCCCAGACTCCTCCAGCTCCTGTACCCGCGAGCGGCAGCGGCCTTTGAGGCCCTGGGATGTCCGGTCAGAGGGCACCGGAAAAGGAGACGGCGGCGGCCCTGTCCCCAGTGCACCGCCGACAGAAGTACGAGGCGCTCCGGCGAGAAGCCCTTCTTGCGTGCCGGGCCCGGTTGTGCGTGTGGGGCGGGAGCCTGCCGCCCCCTTCTCCGGGTGGGGAAGCAGAGCCCCGGCTGCCTAGCCTCGGCCGCGCTCCGGGCACCAAGGGCCAGGAAGGATGGGTGGTCAGGTGAGGTCCTGCGTTTGCCGGAGTGTGTACGGGCTGGTGCGGCCCGCGGAGAGATGGAAGGGGCCGTTGGACCACGGCCTTATCACCCGTTGGCCAGAGAGGGGATGACAGCTCCTTAACCCCCACCAGAGGCTGGGCTTCACTCCGCAGTTCCCCAGCTGTCAGGGTGGCTTTCCTTTGGCCGGTCCACTTTCTTCCAGGGTCAGGTTTCGCCTTAAGAGCTCTTTGCTCCTGCGAGTCCGTTCCTGGGGCTCGAGTACCGAGAAGGCCGAAGCAGGGAGGGGCCCGGAAGCCGGAGAGCCAGAGAGCCGCAGAGCCGGCCACACCTCGCCTTGCTTCCCTGCGGGCGGCACTCTGCCACCTGTGTCCAGTTAGCTCGGAATTGATTCCACAGCGGCCTTGGCCTTGGCCCGGGCTGGCACAGGGCCTGAGACCCCCCCACCCCCCACCCCGCGCCTCCAAGGCTCTCAGCTGGGGGCCTGGATTTGCATTTGTGAACACTCCATACCCTCTTTCTGGTTACAGATCTCGTATCTTCTTTCTGGACTAGTGTGGTAGACCCTTTGAGACATCGTTCTCCGCATTTAAAAATGGAAAAAACAGTTTAAATGTGAATCTGTATCTACCTGACTCGTGAGCTTGGTGGGTGAGAGCAGGTGTGGCTGTCCGGAGAGTTAGTCTCCCTGGTTCCTCCTGTGGACAGGGGGGCGCCTGAGCCCGATTTGATGGCTCAGATATGCCAGATGCCATGGAAGGTGGTCTCTAGCTGCGGGCCAGGTCTTTGATAGCACAGGAGTCACCCTCTTGCTACTTTTACCCATTTACTTTTGGTGACAAAAAGTATATAAAATACAGATCACCCAATACTAAGCTTTACTAAGTTGGGAAAGAATCCCAAGGGCCTTTGTCAGGATGCCTTAATTACAAAGCCCCGCTCGAGTTTTCACTCTGGGCCACATGCTGTATCCATGACCAGTTTTGTCGGCCACTAATCCTTGAGGACAACCCCTGCCACCCTGGTATTACCTGTAAGGAGTCAGAGGTGAGAAAGCCTCTACATTTGCCCTTTGGCTGATGAGGGAGCAGAGCTGGTGCACGAGACCATCTTCTGCCTCCAGTGTGCAGTGGGCCTCTCTGAAGGCACCATCTGTGCCTGCACCTGTTCCAGCTCTCTGTGTCGAGGAGAGCCTTAGTGGCCCCATCTGCTTGTTGGACGTGCCACTTGTCACAGTTGAAATCCTCAAACCAGGGATGCCTGCATGGCTCAGTGGTTTGAGCCTCTGCCTTCGGCTCAGGTCATGGTCCCAGGGTCCTGGGGTCGAGCCCCGCATCGGGCTCTCTGCTCGGCGGCGAGCCTGCTTCCTCCTCTCTCTGCCTGCCTCTCTGCCTACTTGTGATCTCTGTCTGTCAAATAAATAAATAAAATCTTTAAAAAAAAAAAAGAAAGAAAGAAAGAAATCCTCAAACCATCTCCTTTCTTTGCAGATACCCTGTTCCAGTTGAAGGTATGTACTGAATGACCTTTCACGCCAACCCTGTCTTAGTCATTAGCAAATGAGGACAAACGGTGTCAGTCACACCTAGAAGGAGTGTGTTTGTGAGTTTGTAATCTGCGTGATTTCTGGACAGAGGCCTTCTGGACTGATGACAAGGCAGAGGTTATTGAGTTGGCTTCATGGCATATTAAGCCTTGCCTTGTCTTGGGCTGAGCAGAAGCAGGCCATGTGGGCTCGTCCGTGAGGGAGTGAGCCTGTCGTCTTTTTAAGAAACGTCTTTAGGAAACTCGGGTATTAGGTGCATCCCTTGGTGTTCCACTAGGCATTGAAAATTGTGGTTTCACATTCCTTACCGTCACGTGGAAGGAGAGCGTTCTGAGCAGCAGAGCAGGCCTCTTAGGATTAATCCACAACAAGCTTCTGCCTCTTTTCCGTTGAATACCTCCATAGTTAGCCATCGTGCTTAGTTCTGAAAGGCTGCGCAGGGGTGAGGTCCACACTGCTCACTGTAGCTCATCACACTGGTTTTGCAATGGAGAGGAAGGGCCAGGAACACCCGAAGGCCCAGGTGCTTTGTTTGGCAAGCTTCCAGCTTGTGGAAAGTGCTTAGGGCCAGATTCCCGGTTCAGGAAAATCTGGATTTTTCCCTGAAAGAATGTAGGAGGGGGCACCTGGGGGGCTCAGTGGGTTAAGCCTCTGCCTTCGGCTCAGATCATGATCTCAGGGTCCTGGGACCGAGTCCCGCATCGGTCCTGCTCCTAGGGCAATGCGTCCCTCCCTCTACCCCTTCACGTTGCTCGTGCTCTCTCTGACAAATTAAAAAAAAAAACTTTTTAAAAAGGAACATAGGAATGTGAGGTAGGTAGACAAGAAATCCTTCCTGTATGACAGAAAGTCCCAAGTGGGGGGGCACTGAGGGCCGGTGTTGGGTGGTCCTCGCAGGCAGGCAGGTGTCTCAGGCTAAGGAGATGCCACCAGCCGGGAAGCTGTGTGGTCCTCTGGAAGGTCACTCTTGCACCTGGCTTATCTGAGCATTGCCTGCCAGCTTCCTGGCCAAATGAGGCGTTTTAGGGGGAGCTGTGGGGACCACTCCAACCAGGCCTGGGGGCGTGCACTGCCCAGCAGCCCCTTGCAAACACGATGTTCTGTGAAGAGAACACTTCGATGTGTATGTTCATCAGGAACTCTGTGTTACCATTTGGGGTCACCTGAAGCAGATTCTGTCGAGTTTTTTCAGAAAGTTGAAAATCCATGGGAAAGGGGCCGGTGGCTCAGTTGGTTAAGTGTCCATCTCTTGTTTTTGGCTCAGGTCATGATCTCAGGGTCCTAAGTTGGAGCCCCATGTCGTGTTCCGCAGCCGGCGGGGGAGTCTGTTAAGAGTCTCTCTGCCCTGCCCCCTTGTGCACACGCTCTCGCTCTCACTCTCTTTCTCGTGAATAAATAGATCTTTTTTTTTTTTTAAAGATTTTATTTATTTATTTGACAGACAGAGATCACAAGTAGGCAGAGAGGCAGGTGGAGAGAGAGGGGGAAGCAGGCTCCCCGCTGAGCAGAGAGCCCGATGCGGGGCTCGATCCCAGGGTCCCGGGATCAAGTCTGCATCAGGCTCCCTGCTTGGCAGGAAAACACCTTCTCCCTCTCCCTATGCTCTCACCCACCAAAGCTCAAGAGTCAGGTAGACACGGATTCACATTTAAACTATCTCAATTTCTTCCATGTTTAAATGCGGAGAATGATGTCTGAAAGGGTTTACCACACTCTCTGTCAAATAAATAAATAAAATCTTTAAAAAAAAAAAAAGGAAAGAAAATCCATAAGTAGTACTGAGTGTGTGAGTTGGCCTTTTTTTTTTTTTTTTTTTTAAGATTTTATTCACTTGAGAGAGAGAGAGATCATGAGCGGGCGGGGTGGGGGGGAGAAGCAGGCTTCCTGCTGAGTAGGGAGCTGACGCGGAGCTTAAGTACGGGACCCTGGGATCACGACCTGAGCTGAAGGCTGATGCTTAACCGACTGAGCCGTCCAAGCACCCCGTGTGAGTTGGCTTTTTAACTTCCCACGCTGGGTTCGGTGTTCTGTGTTAGGACATATTAGGAAACCCTCACAGCTCTCCCTGTCCCCTCAGAGACCCAGCGAGCTCCCTCCATGTAGTCCCAGCTGTGAGGACACTGGCAGGCCGGGCCCCCTCTCTGTGCAGTAGGGGCAGGGGATGCTGAGGAGGGCAGGGAGGGTACCCAAGGACCGCCGTGTGTGTCTGACCTGAGTGTCCTGTTTCTGCTCAGTTCACAGCCAAGCAGCTGGAGAAGTTGGCCAAGAAGGCGGAGAAGGACTCGAAGGCGGAGCAGGCCAAAGTGAAGAAGGTGAGGCCGCCGCGCGCCCCGGCCGTGCCCCTCGCTGCTTTGGCTTCTGCGGCTTCTGCTGCTTTGTTCTGGTGTCTTCTTTTTGTGGGAGGTGCACCCCATGACTCTGGCCATGGGTGCTCTCTCGGGCCTGCTCAGGGCCTCCAGTGACCCCTCTCTGCCTCCCAGTCCACTAAGGGCGGCGTCCAGAGCAAAAGGACCGTGTGTTGCCTTTGCTTTTTTCCTGGAAGGTCCATGCCTTTTATTTGCTTCCAAAGTTCTGAACACGCATTTTGCACAAATTGTGTGGGACGTGGGCTTCCAGCAGTCCCCACCACGCCCCAGCCCCCTCCCTTCCCTCTTCCTTGCGTAGCCCGTGCCTCAGGCATCAGACCCGGGGCAGAGGGGAGGTGGTGGGGACTTCTGGCTGCTCTCCGTGGGGGCTCTGACAGCTGCTACGTAGCTCCCGGGGGTGTTAGGGTTTGGTGACCCCCTCCCCCAAACTGGCACTCCCAGGGCAGAATGGAAACCAGAGGACTGACCCCAGTCTGTTCCTTCGGTTTCCTCCACGGTCTTGCTTGCCGTCAGCCATCGCCGTGGTGGTTTTTGGGAGCGTCTGTGGTGTGGGCGGCTGGAGAGACCAGAGAGGGCGTGCGGCAGGAGGAGATGGGCTGGAAGGTGGGGAAAGCGGCTGTGTCCCTGTGGCCAGGTCTGCTTTGTAGCCCCCAGCGTGGGCTGTTCTGGCATGCTGCCTGGACACCGCAGTCCTGAACAGGCTGGGGGCCTGGCGTCTCTGCATTCTCACAGAGCTCACAGGCCAAGGGGGCTGCCCCACGCTAGCAGATCTTGCCCTGGGAAAAGCCAGGAGCAGGTCCCCGGCGGTCGGTCACAGCTCCTGCACGCTCTCCCGGCTGGCGCTTCCCCCCAATTTCAGGCTCTTCAGCAGAAGAACGTGGAGTGTGCCCGTGTATATGCCGAGAACGCCATCCGAAAGAAGAACGAGGGCGTGAACTGGCTCCGCATGGCGTCCCGCGTGGACGCAGTGGCCTCCAAGGTGCAGACGGCCGTGACCATGAAGGGGGTGAGTACTCGTGCCTCAGTCCCTGTGCCATGCGGGCTGGCTTCTGCCAGCAGAGACGAGGAGCCTAGCTGGGCAGGAGGAGCCATGCCAGTCCCCGTGGGTGGTGTCACAGGGATTCCGTCCACACTGTGAGGGCGGCACCAAAGGACGAGACAAGGTGTCCTCGGGTTTGTCTTAAGGAGCCGTGGCTTGAGTCTCGTGTCTGTGGTTCAGTTGATAGCATTTTCTGGAGACCTGCCAAGAAAGAGCCTTGCAGCCCCCAAGAGGCCCAGCCTGTCCCGAACAGGGCTTGGCTTGGCCAGGGCTGGCGTCCTGTTGGCCCTGGGCGGGGCATGGGCCTGGGGAGAGTGCCGGGGGCCTGTCCTCTGTGGGTGACATTTCCTTCCTTCAGTTCTGTTGCCTCCTCACTTCCTCCCATGCCAGGTGACCAAGAACATGGCACAGGTGACGAAAGCCCTGGACAGGGCGCTGAGCACCATGGACCTGCAGAAGGTCTCTGCGGTGATGGACAGGTTTGAGCAGCAGGTGCAGAACCTCGACGTGCATACCTCGGTATGTCGCCGGTGCTCAGGGCAGGCAGGGCTGTGGCCGGGAGGGGCTCATGTGGCTGGCCCCCTCTGTGGGAGCTGCCTACAGAGCTCCTGACTCCTTCGGGGTCTGGACCAGTATGTGGAGGCCTGGCAGATACGAGGGAGGCTTGGCGCTGGGGCGTGAGCGCCTCTTCCAGGGTGGTGGTCGGCTGGGCCACCTGGGTGAGCGCCCAGGGGTCTGAGAGTGCTGGAGACAGTGCCTTGGGAAGTGGGGTGGCCTAGTGCGGGTGGAGGGAGTGAGCAGGAACCAAGTTGAGAGGGTGGCCGGAGGTCCCAGGCCCGCACCCACCTGCCCAGACCATGACCCTCAGGTGATGGAGGACTCCATGAGCTCGGCCACCACGCTGACCACGCCGCAGGAGCAGGTGGACAGCCTCATCGTGCAGATTGCCGAGGAGAACGGCCTGGAGGTCTTGGACCAGCTCAGCCAGCTGCCTGAGGGCGCATCTGCCGTGGGCGAGAGCTCCGTGCGTAGCCAGGAGGACCAGCTGTCGCGGAGGTGGGCTCACTGCCCCCGATCCTGGGCTGTTCGCCCCATGCTCTGACGCTGGGGCTGTGGGAGATGGCAGGAAGGACAGCCCGGGGTGCTGCTCCTTCCACGGAGGCCTGCAGCTGAGGCCCAGCCCAGATTCTGTCTGGCTGCCTCTGTCCCCTGCCCCTTATTCAGTCCGTGTTGTGTCACCATGTGCTCTCACGCTTGTCCATGGTTCACTTTAGGAACTCACATGACAGGTGTTTGACAGTGCGCGGCCGCTCCCCCCGGCTCTTCCTACGCTAACCTGATGGCCTTGCGAGGCCGAGCTTTAGAGGGGAGGGTCGTGGCCTGGTGGAGGGGTGAGGGGCCCTTGGCCCCCAGGGCTGGTGTCTTGGATCAGGTGCACAGCGGCTCAGGCGCACCTCTGCCCCCATCCTCTCTCACAGCAGCTGTGTTGTTCATTTGCAGGTTGGCCGCCTTGAGAAACTAGCCGAGTACCGTCCCTGGCCTTGACGTGCAGGAAGGGCCGGGGAGGAGGGCTGCATCTCTCTCCCCACGCCATTTGCCTTTCTGCACACCCTGCAGTGTGGCCCTTCCCTCCAGGCCTGGGAATTGTCCCTCTTAGCGTAGACGGTGGCTGTGTCCCGGTGGGTGAGTTTGCACAAACTTCTGACTTCCGTGGGTTATTTCTGTAACTCTGGGCTGACCGGCTCGGGGTTCTGCTGGCTCCCCTCCACCCCCCACCCGGGGATAAGGACTAACCAGTGGATGCCATGGGGGCTGTGGGGGCCTTCAGACTCTGTGTGACAGCAGACGTGCTGCTAGTGGTCAGCTGACGGGGGTCAGCTCTGCTTCCTGTTGCCGGGCACTTGGAGGCTGGGCCCACTCGGGATCCCTGGCATCAGGCACCATGCTCCAAGTCCAGGCATGCCTTTCCAGGGGGTCCCCACCCTCATTCCACTGCTGCCTCTGGAAAGCCTGGGGCCCCAAGGGGTGTGCTCTGTGTCCTGTAGGAACTCAGGTCTGCACTGAGGTCCTTCCCAGTAAGGAGCTGGCGGTCTCCCAGTCCCACTTGGGGTGCTGCATCTGTGTCGCTCTCTTCTGTACTGTAAATAATGGGTGCCTCCCCCCGACTGGTCTCTCCCCTGCCTTTGGGCTCACACCGTTCAACCTGGAAGCCAGAGGGGCCGGCTGGAGTGCGCCGCACTCGGAGAGATGCCCCCGGTGGGCCAGCTTTGGGAGGCCCCGAGGCAGCGCAGCCCAGCGGCTCGCAGCAGCTCCTCCCGATGAGTTTCTGGGACAGGCAGCACTTGCCATGTTTTTAAGTTCCTGAGGTTTTCTTTGTTTTCTTGAAGCTTCCAGGGTTTTTTGTTTTGCCAAAATAGAAGGAGCAGACAGCAGATGGGGAGCACTGGGTCCAAGCCCAGTTCTTGGTATGAACTGGGGAGACCTCCATGGTTGGTCCTGAAGGGGCCCGGCTCTGTGCACGGCCACCACCCAGCCAGCCCTTTCCAGAGGTCTCCAGCTGTCCCAGCTGTCCTCACACCAGTGGTTCTCGTAAACAGAAACTCTGGAGACCTTTACCATGACTCACTGCGTGTGATTCTCCTGGACCTGCTTGTTCTTGGGTGTTCTCTGTGGTCTCTTGTGTTGGGGCAGCCTTGATGCTTGAGACGGTGGTGTGAGGGGTTGGCGTGCTGTCTGGTTTTTCTTCTGCAATGCCGGCTTCGCCTTACTCCCCGGCCATGGTCTCTCAGGGCACCCATGTCCTGGGGCCTCAGAGAAGATCCTCGCTGTCCCGGGGCCCAGTGAGGGCGGAGCTCCGCAGCTGTGGCTCACCAGGGAACACTGGGTGCGCTCGCCTGTTTCCTAAAATGCTGTTGTGAGTAAACAGATTGATCCCTGAGAGTTTTTCTCCGGCTTTCTTCAGTGGCCTTGGGTAGGGTGGGGAGCTGTAGGTGGGCCCCCAGATAGGGCTCTCCAGGCCCCAAGCAGGAGGCTGAGGGCGGGTGGGGTGGGCGGGCCGAGGTATGCATGCTCTGGGCTCCACGCCTACAGATGGAGTTAGAGTCTGAACTTACAAATTTTCTTAACTTTTTACCTTGAAATAATTTTAAACATACATAAAATTGCAAATTGCATGGTTTCTGTATACTTTTGTCTGTCAGCGCCCCCCACTTTCTAGTTCACCTCTGTAACCGGCTAGGTCACCTCGCAATGCCTCCATTCTTCCAAGCTGGGACAGTCCCATTTGTCTTTGTGACCTAGAAGGTCCCCTTTTTTTTTTTTTTAAGGGGTAGAGTGAGCGCATGAGAGCGAGGGTGGTGCTTGGGCAGAAGGAGAGGAGGGCCGAGAATCCCAGTCAGACTCCACATCCAGCACAGAGCCCGGCATGGGGCTCAGTCTCATGACCCCGAGATAGTGACCTAAGCTGAAATCAAGCATTGGACACTTCTCCAGCTGAGCCCCTGAGACGCCCTGAGCGGGAGGCGCCCTGACCTAGAGGGCCTGGACGCTCGCTGGCCAGTTATTTTATAGACCGCCTTTCCACTCGGGCTGATGGGACTTTTTCACATGATGACATTGAGGTCACAGCTGTTGGCAAGAGTCCCCCAGAAGTGGCATCTTCTCTTCCACGCTTCACACCAGGCGCTCCGTGTTACCGTCTTGTTCACCTGGGACGGGGTGTGGGCCAGGCATCTCCCCCGGGACGTTCTGTTTTCCCCTCTGTTGAGCATCTTGTGGGGAGAAATTTCAGGATTGCAGCATCACCTGGAAACATTGTCATACTTTGCCCCTGATACTCCTTTCCCTTGATGAATCTTCCTGGTAACAACGGTCATGGTGATTTCCTATTGGCAGTTCTGTTTTTAAAAAGAGATCTCTCTGTTTCCTTACTGCGTCATTTCCATCCGTGTAGGCCTGTGGGTGTTTCCCGCTGTGGGCCCCAGAAACCACACACGGACACCCCACTGAGCCCCAGAAACCACACATTAGCCCTGCTCAGGCTCAATCTGGCCACCCCCTCCTCACGTGTAACTTACCTGACAGCAGCAGTCAGCCTCCGTGTCCTCCTGGCTTCGCTCATTTGTCTTTCACAAGCCAGTGAGGACTGTTAACCGCCCCTCTGTGGGACTGCTTGCTTAGCCGGGGACGGCACGCACTGTCCTTCCCTCGGCCTCCCGGCGCTCCCCTGTAATGTTCCTGCTCTTCCCGCGCGTGCCAGTCCCCATGGTCCCCGTCCGTCATTTGTGTGCCCCGTGGGTGCCCCCATCTGGCCTGGTCTTGAATTGGTTTTCAGACATGTGAAATGTGCCAGGACTTAAGAGTTGGGACCCAATCCTGGCTTGTCCTTAGCTGGGGACAGTCTCCAGCTCCCAGGTCCCTCACACCGCGCACATCTGCCTGTGCGCGGGACCCCCGGTTGTGCACCCCATGTGGGCCTCATCAGGGGAGAGGTGGACCCTGGAGGAAGCTCCCTGCAGCCTGGGGAGGGGGTTCGCGCAGCCTCAGGAGACATCTCTCGAGGTTGGAACAAGCTTGAGTGAACATGGGAATAAACTGTGGCAGGACACATTGATAGTGGACAGCAGTGAGCTCCCTGGGACCAGGTCAGGCTCTGGGTGGCACCTGCAGCTGTGGCCTCTCTGGGGTGGTTACGGGGTGGTGTACGTGGCAGGATTTGGTGTGCCACTCCTGCACCCCACCGGAGGGGCCCTTCCCACGGCCTCTGCCAAAAAAGCCCCTGTGGCGGAGTGGGGAGCTGTGGGCGGGACTTGGCCAACTCAGGACAGAAACGATCTAACATTAAATCCCTCCAAAGTGATCCGCACATCCCCACCAGTGTCCCTCTGGGCACAGCAGACCTGCCTGGGAGAGAGAGGCTGGGACCCTCACAGGCCGAGGGCGGCCAGGCTTAGGCGGCGGCCGCACGGCTGTCCACTCATTTGTGGGCACCTTAGGGCACACAGCACCTGGGCAGGGGGCTCCTCCCGCGGTAGTAAAGCCTGTACTTGTCCAGGCGTGGTGTTCGTAGAGGCTCCAGCCTAGAACGGGGGAGCAGGGCCGAGGGGTGAGCTGTGGGCACACGCGTGGCATGAGGATGGGGGTGCACACGTGTGTGGGGGGGTGCATGCAAGTGGGGGCACACATGAGGGTGGGATGCACATGTGAGGGTGGGGCACACGGGCATGTGAGGATGGCATGCACACGTGTGCACCAGAGGAGGGGTGTGCACACGTGTGTATATCATGGTGGGGGGGGGGCGGGGGGGGGGGGGGTGGGGGGGGGGGCAACTGCAGCCTACATGGTGTTTTCAGAGATGGAGGCAGTGCCCAGGCTGTGCCCTTTTGAAGACCCCGAGCCCTTTCTGACCCAGCTCTCCCAGGACCCAGGTGCTGCTGTGTCTGAAGGTCCAGCCTGGGACCATTTTTACAGAATTTGCCCTTGGATGCCCAGGAGACCCCCTCCAGGGCCGGGGTGCTGAGGACACACACGATCTTGACTCAGAAGGGTCGTTGCCTTTATTGATGGTGGTGCTACCTGTGGCGTGTCTGGGTCAGGCCTGCCCACAGCTCACCGCCCTCGGGGGGGGGGGGCAGGTACATGCTCTGGAGAGGCCAGGCTTTGTGCGTGGGGAGCGGCACCCTGGCATCTCCCTGCTCCGGTGGCCACGGTCTCCCCAGAGCTGTGGGAGCCCCTAAGGGCATCACAGAAGACACAGACCAAGGAGGACGGAGCTGAGGGAGGCCAGCAGGGCCCCCGGTGGAGGGTGGAAGCTGGGAGCCTCTGAGTAGCCGTACGTCGTCCTACAGGAGCCCTGCAGCTCGCCCAGGGAGATGGGCACCTCCTCAGGGGTTCGCTCGTGGTCGCTCACCTGGGGACAGACATGGGGGGCTGCCGGCCTGCCTGCCTGCAGGGAAGGCTCTTAGGGCAGCAACCGTCCTCACCTGTTCCACGGCCTCAAAGACCCTGAGCAGGTTGTTGGCCAGCGCGCCCCTGACCTCTGCCTCTGTCCACTGCCTCCTGAGCAGCTCGGCCACCAGGTCTGGGTACTTGGACACATCCTCAAGCCCCGAGGGGAGCCTGAGGTGAGGACGGAGAGAACCAGGCTCTGCATTCCAGGGTCAGGGCCTCGGCCCATCCACCTCCCCACAAATCAGAGCTTGCCACGCCTTGAGAGGGAGACATGCCGGGCTTCTCCGCAGTCACACACTTCCTAGCTTCAGCCCCTCATGATGTGTTTGGGGTGGGGGCTGACCCTCCTGGCTCCTCTACAGGACCACGGCCTTGCCGCCTTACCTTGAAACACCGTCATAGTCCCCACCAAAGCCCACAGCTCCGGCTCCTGCCACCTTCTTGATGTGGTCCAGATGGTCTGCCAAAGAAGGCAGTGGGTGTGGGTCCCAGCAGCTGCCCTCCACCGCCCCCCCCTCACTGCTGTGGCTGCTCATGTCCACCTACCTGCTACCTGGGACAGGGTGGCCTCCTTTTGGCAGGAGACATAGTCGTTGTAGAAATTCACCATCACCAGGCTGCCTGTCTGGTTCTGCTCAGGAGAAGGGGAGAGCCGTGGGCGCAGGAGGGGCACTGCGGCCCAGGGAGCAGGCCAGACCCCCGTGCCCTGGCCCGCAGCCCCTCACCACCAGCTGGAGCACGTCATCGGGCACATTGCGCCGGTGTCTGCACAGGCTGTAGGCTGAGGAGTGGCTGAAGATGATGGGAGCCTTGGACAGACGCAGGGCAGCCTTCATGGTGGCCACGGACACGTGGGCCAGGTCAATGATGACACCCAGTCGGTTCATTTCCCTCACCACACTCTGCATGGACACGGCCGCGGGGGCCAGCAAGGCTGCACTGAGCACACCGGTGTTTGCACGGCCCTCTGGGGCTCACCGCAGCTCCCCTGACAAGTCTGGGCATTGGGGGCGGGATTGGGCAAGGTTCCCGTGCTGAGCCAGGTGCTTGTGAACTCTTCAGGGGCGGGGGGTGACCTGCAGGTTCCGGCACGTGCCCACCCTGGGACAACCCCTGCCAGCTCCAGCTGATCGTAAGCCAAGGGCCCGAGACACGAGACCCTGTCTGCTGGGTCTTCTCCAAGGGGGACTGTGGTCCCTGCTGAATGCCCCCCTCACCTGGCCAAAGTCTGACAGGCCTTGGCTCTGGGCCTGGTCCTCTCCGGTGTCCACCAGCCAGTTGTCAGCCCTGGGAAAGGGGACAGCAGATGTCCCAGGGGCAGAGTGGTCATCCTGGTCTGCCCATGTCCCAGACACCCCCTGATCCCCACCCCAGGACAGGTAGGTGCAGGAGGAGGGGAGGGCTCATGTTGGACCCCGGGCCCAGGACCCTCCCGTACGGCTTGGGCCGTCCCTGGGGGCCCTTACCAGGGCGTGTTGCAGCTGTGGGTGAGGGTCAGGTAGCGCATGCCCAGGTGGTAGAGAGCCCGCAGGACGCCCAGGCTGCTGTCAATGGAGTGGCCACCCTCCACGCCGATGAGACTGGCTACCCTCCCCTCCTGGAAGGCCTGCCGGATGCCTGCGAGGATAGCCAGCTGGGGGGCAGCCCGGGGTGTCCCGGGGCTTCCACAGAGGGCACCCCTGAGCGGCGCCAGGCTGGGGTGGGGAGCAGCAGGGGCTCCAGGGGGCGGGCTGCACCAGCACCCACCTGTGCTGTTGGTGACACACACAAAGGTCTCGGGGTACATCTGGCACATGCGGTGGATGACGTCAATCTGCTCCAGGATCCTCCTCACGGCGTCCTTGTTCTGGGTGTCGCAGGGGGTGTATGCAGACCAGAACTGGGGGCCCAGGGGAGAGGGGCGGGGCGCTGAGGCTGTGGGCCCCACGCCCACATGCACGCCGTCCCACTTCCCTCCTGTCTCGGAAGCCCTCCCCTGGCCTGTGTGGCTCCCTGAAGGCTTGGGGCCCTAAGGTTCCCAGGTGTACCCCCCACAAGTGAGGGCTAGCCCCTTAGCCAGGACCCAGGCAGAGGCCAGTGCAGGGCTGAGCTGAGCCATACCTGGGCCCCCACAAAACCAGCCCTGAGCTTGGGGATGTTGGTGTGGGTCTGGGCAAGGCTCGTCAGGTTGGCCGCCTTCTCCCAGAGCTGGTTGTTGAACAGCGTTAGCAGCTGCCATGGAAGGTCGTTGTGCCTGGGGGAGGCCGGGAGAGAGGGAGAGAGGCAGGCAGGATGGCCACACGGACTGGACCAGCCACAGGGGTGGTACAGGGTTCCTTAGCTAAACCCAAAGGGTGGCTGCTCCCGGGAGCTCCACCAGGGGACTGGGAGCTGAGAGCGCCTCTGGGGGGTCTTCCCTCAGGGGATCGTCCCCATGGAAGAGGGAGAAGCAGCCGTGGCAACAGGGGCAGGAGTTCAGACAGGGCTGGCTGACCCTGGGTAGCTGGGTGCGAGACCCTGACCCTGACTGTCTTCCCAAGTTAGGAAATCCTTGAGGCGCCTGGGTGGTTCAGTGGGTTAAGCCTCTGCCTCCGGCTCAGGTCATGATCCCAGGGTCCTGAGATCGAGCCCCGCATCGGGCTCCCTGCCTCCCCGCCTGTCTCTCTGCCTGCTTGTGATCTCTCTCTGTGTCAAATAAATAAACTTTATTTTTTAAAGATTTTTATTTATTTGACAGAGATCACAAGCAGGCAGAGAGGAGGGGAAGCAGGTTCCCCGCTGAGCAGAGGGCCCGAAGGCAGAGGAGAGGCAGAGGCTTTAACCCACTGAGCCACCCCTGCGCCCCAAATAAATAAAATCTTAAAAAAAAAAAGATGAAATCCTCCCCATGTTGGGAGGGGTGGGGATGTGGGTGTGGCCTGCCTCTGGGGGCCTGGCATCCCCACCCCATACTCCTGGGGCAGCAGAAGCAGGGCATTGGGGCATGGGACCAAGCACGTCCTGATATGCTCCCAAAGGACTGAGGCCCCTCAGAGTTTTCCGAGGAGCCAGTAGGGGTGAGAGGGAGAGAGGGGAGGGAGAGGGGAGCAGGAGTGGGCTGGAATATCAGCAGCTGGTTGGGGCTGCAAAGGCAGAACCCACGGCGGGGGAGGGGGCAGGTTGCTTCCTGGACCCAGGAACAAGTTGCAGCCTGAAGGGCGAAAGACCTCTGGGCCACCAGGTCCCCCTAAGCTCCACATGTGGAAGAGGGTGGGCCAGGGAATGGATGGGAAGTGCAGAGTCTCAGGCCCAGCTCAGCCCTGTGCGTTGGAATCTGCGCTTGAATCGGCCAAGCCTGGACTGCGGGACACTTGTGGGGGAGCCTGAGGTAGATGAGTAACTGCTAGGACCAGGGCCTCGCAGGTCAGCTGCCCCTGCTTTCCTGGGGGGCTCCTGCCACTAATGCGTTCTGATGTGACAGGGTGTGAGCTGGTGGTCAGGACGCTTCTGATCACCGAGAGGTGGATGGGAAGGTGAACGCCAGAGCCCGGGTGCCACTGGGTGCTGCCTGGGGCAGGGCTGGGCAGGGCCCCTGGACAGGACTTTACACCTGTCCTGAGGATGCCCCACCCTCCAGCCACCGGCCAGGAACCCTCCAGGAGGAAGGGGCACTTTCACTGGAGCCCAGGGTGGGGAACAGAGGCCACCTTTGCCCTGCGGTCAGCACTGCTGCTCTGGAGCCTGCTGGACCCACCCTCCTTGTCTGCGTGGCAGGGGCGGTTTCCCCAGTGGTGATCTGAGGAATCGATCCCTGCTCGAAGGGGGGAAGTGACAGTTCCAAGCACTTAAAGGACAGCTAGGTATTGTAGGAGACTGCTGGTGGCTTGTTATCCAACCTCCACCTTTTCCTTGGTAAGAGCACCTCCTATTTTTTTTTTTTAAAGAGTACTTACTTGTCAGAGAAAGAGAGCACAAGCAGGGGGAGCAGGAGGGTCCCCGCTGAGCTAGGAGTCCAACCGACCGCAGGACTCGATCCCAGAACCCTGGGATCATGATCTGAGCCGAAGGCAGACGCTTCGTCGACTGACCCACCCAGGCATCCCCCAAACCCCCTATTTTTAGCGGGGAACATGGCCATTTGAAATAAAGATACCTTCCTGCCACTTAATAACCGGGTGTGGCCATGTGACTAAGTTCCGCCCTTTGGCAGCTTCCAAAAGCTCTGGTTGACAGACAGCTGTTGCTCACTCTTTGGCGTTTCTGTGTCCTTCCTCATTCCTGCTGGCCAGCATGCAGATGTAAAGGCTGGAGCCGGTGCAGCCGCTTTGCACCACGAGGCAACTACGGGAATGATGGCCACCATGTTCCATTACGGAACACCATGCCAAGACTGCCTCTAGATTTCTCTTGCTGAAACCACTTCCTTGGGTCTCTCACCTGCACAAGTAATGCAGGTAGCTAACCCTAACCTATCTGCTAGTATTGGTTTTGGTCCTATAATTCTAGTCTGAACTTGCTAGCTTTTTGGACAATCCCAGATCCCCAAATCCCAGTTCCCTGCATATTCCTGGCTGTCTAGGCTCTTTGATCCATATTATGCCCCCCATACAGGCCTCTGGACCCCCAACCCCTGTGCTCAGACCTCCCTCTCTGTGCCCAGCTACCCTCCTCCAGCCCCTCAGAATGAAGGAGCAGAGCATCTTCCCAGTCTCATACTGTTGGCCTCCTACCAGACAGCAGGGGCTCCATCCAGGGTGGGAGCCCAGGGCAGCAGCCCCTGCGCACACTTCGTGCTTCATCCCTCCACGGAGCACACGTGAGGGGACCCTGGGGCCAGGAAGGAGCCACAGGGGAGAAAGCAAGGGCAGAGGGGTGCACGCTAGTCTCTGGCGGCCCCTCCCTTCTCTAGGGCTGCCACAGTTCCCTGGGGCTCCCTTAGAAGGACACAGCCCATTTTCTCTTCTTTACTTGCAGAGTTTTGTGACCGACGAAGCCCAGAGCATCTGCCAAAATCTAACAATGACTGTAACATTCACTGATCGCTTACTGGGTGCCAGAGACACGTGGGAGCAGTCCTGACATGCGCCCCCTCAAGGGTGTGCCAGTGTGCCGCCGGTCGCTCTACTAGCGACGCGACGTGCAGGGAAGGGAGGCGGGCTCTCCGTGGGTCTGCGGGGAACGGCATCAGGAAGGGCAGCCAGGGTGGGAGGGCTGGGGTGCGCGCCCAGCTGGCACTGCACACAGGTCAGCAAAGCCCGGGAGGAGATGGGGGTGGCAGCATGGATATGAGGACAAGCAGGGACAGGGGAGCCTGCCTGGAGCATCCAGGGGTGTGGGGATGGCCAAGGGTGGCAGGGAGGGGTCTCAGAGGCCGATGGAGGACTCTGGCCATACTCTGAGCTCAGGGGGAGCCATGGCGGGCGGGGACTTTGAGCCAGAAGGAGAGGACTGGAACTCATGTCTCTCAGATTCCCTCTGGCCTCAGCACTGAGAGCAGACCTCAGCTGGCAGAAGCCATGACAGTCAGAGGCTCACTGGTGACCCGGTGGAGGTGGACATGGGGGCTGGACAGGGGTCTGCAGGAACGGGTGGGTCAGTGAGCAGACAGATGAGGTCAAGCTGTGCACACAGCACAGAGGGACCCGAGGACCTGGGGCATGATGAGGTCCCCTCCAGGGGGATGCAGGGGAGGGAGGGGAACGAGAAAAGTCTCGGAGGACGGCCAAGAGGCCCAGGAAAGGCCTCCCAGGGGCCCGTGGTAGATGTCACTCTTCCCGGCAGCTTCAGGTGAAGAAGCAAAGGCCGTGAGAGGAAATATGGCTCCTTGGGCTATGTGGCTGGTTGGAGGCACAGCCGGGGCCAGGCCCAACACCTCCAATCCTCCACACCCAACACCCACTCCGAGCTGGGATCTGGCCCCTAGGGTGCAGGGAGGCAGGATGTAGGGACCCCAGGAGCTGCTGAGGGCCTGAGGTCTTGGACCTGCTCCATTCCTGCTGACACTCTGAGGGGCCCTCAGAGACCCCAGAAGAAGCTGAGACCAGCAAAGGGGAAGGGTCGTGCTGTGGATGGAGACCCTGAGCCACGGCAGAGAATGGCTGTCCTCGAGTCAGCGGCATGAGAGCCGCTGGCCCCCCAGCCTCGATCCCCAGCTTTGTCACACAAGTGGTGGCTTACCCGTCGATGACCGGTGTGGCCCGCATGATCTTCTCAGCCTCGCCCCGGAACTGGTCTCCAGAGCAGAGGGCCACGACGGGCCAGAGCCACCAGACCGTCTGCATGCTACCGTCCGCAGGGCCTGCTCTCCACGCTGTGGGGCGTCCGTCCGGACCTTGCTGCTGGGGGCACCACAGAGCCCGGCTGCTCTGCAAGGAGCTGCTCTGCGTGCAGAAGAGGAAGCAGAGGTCTTCGGTCGGGCAATCCCTGCCAGGAGCCGTCCGCACCAGCCTCCCGCGTTCAATCAGTAACCAGCACTTTCCTGGGAAGGGGGTGGGCTGGGCAGAGGGAAAGTCCTGGCTCCTGGGCACTGGGTGTCACTGGCAGCCCAGCCCAGGCATTGTCACAGGCCACTGACCCAGGGGAGCACCCAAGGCTGGGTGAAAGGGCAGACTTGGGAGGGTCAACAAGTGTTAACTGTGTCCTTACTCTCACTGCAACCTGCGGACTGACATCTGCAAAGAACTGTGACACCAGTCAGAGTTGCCCTCCGTGATGCAACCCGTGTCTGCCCTTACAAGGGCGTGAACGTAGAGGATGGCATGTAGTCCCCCCCCGGGGGGGCTCCCACCACACCCGCCCCCGAGGGCCGGGGGCCTGCAGCCCACAGATGTCCCCGCCACCCACTGCCTGGCTGTAGGCTTCTGGATGACAGGCAAGCTGTGGGGGCTTGGGTCAGAAATCTGGGGTGTCAGCGTTTCTCGGCCCTGCTGCCCACTCAGGGCTCCCAGAGCCCAGTCCCTGCTGAGACCAGCATCCAGGGCTCTGGGGGGCAGCAGGGCTGGGAGCAAGCCGGGCCAGGAAGGCTGGTGAGAGGTGTGGGTGAGGGAGAGAGACCCCAGTCCGCTCCTAGCCCATAGGGCCCTCTCGGGTGGTGGGGGCACACGGACCCTGCACACTCACCAGGGTCCCTGAGGCCTCTGCCCTGGACAGCGTTGGAGACGCTCAAGCAGACCTTCCCTGGGAAGCAGAGCCGCAAACCTGGGATGCAGGGATGTCCTCGTGCCACTGGCCCCAGTCCCCATTAATGACTTTCTCTGCCAGGACCCCTGGGTCTCCCCTGAACCTGGCCTGGGGGTTTGAGCCTGACCCAGCCCTGACCAGAGAAGACCTGCCTTGATGGGTGAGGAACAGAGTCCAGGCCCACACTCTGGGCCCTAGGCTCTTGGCAGACCACGGTAGGGGCGGTGGGGATGCTGCAAGGAAGCCCAGGGCCAGGTGGAATCAGGAGTCCCTGTGGAGGAGACACATGCACCTGCTTGCCCTCCGCTGTGACCTGCTGCAGACTCCGGTGTCCCTTACCTCCGACCTCCATGACACATCTCTTTGAGACCTGGATGCCCCTTCATGGGTGGACTTTGGTCTGCCGGGGGCTGCGGGCCGGCCTTCCCCACTGAGAGCTCCCCTTCTCTGAGAACCTCTCCTGGAATCCATTCTCTGCCTTTAGTAACGTGTGCCTCCCCTATCTTCCTGTCTCTTTATTTCTAACTTTTCTTCTTGTTTCTGAGTCGGATCCCAAGAGCACACGATGGGATCGTATTTCTCAGCCTCATCGGAGCGTGCGTGGTCTAAATGTGTTCCAGCCGGTCTGCTCTTTGCTGTCCTGCCCTGGCCCCTCCGCTGGTTCTTGCTTTTGCCCTAATTTTCAGGTTATTTCAATTCCATATCTCTCACACTCAGGAAGTTCCTTATTTTCTCTTCTCTTGGTAGATATTTATTTGAATTTACGTCTTGCTTGTCTTACTTTCTTGGGCTGTTCACCAGGCACGGTGACACCCTCATGAGTTCACACGGGGAACGAGCCTGCCCCTCCCATGTCCGCCATCCAGCACCGCGACCGTGATGCTGGGGTCTGCTCCTTGTTCGTACATGGTCGTGTGGGTCCTCGAGTTCTCCTTCCCTTCATCGGTCCCCAGATGGCCCAGGTGTCCATCCTTTCGAAACCCTCCTGACCCTTGATTTTGACCTTCTGTTTTTCAAATTCAGAATTCACCTGAGTGATGGGCTCCATGGCCCTGACTTTACGTGCAGCTTTGCTCATTGTGCATGGACTTCCTCTTTGCACTCGCAGGGTTTGCTTCTCTCGAGCTGGCTCCCTGCTTCTCCCCGGTACTCAGGGAGTCCGGTGGAGCATGAGGAGAGGCAAGCACTGGCTTCAGATGCAAACTCCACAGTGGAGGGGCCTGCCAATACTTCAGTCCTCAAAGTGAATAGCACATCAGTGCAATATTTCTAAAAATCAAAAATTTGTGCAAAAAATACACGAATAAAAGATAAACTTTCAAGTGAAGACAGGGCCAGTATTCTGACCTCCCCTTCTGTGCCCAACTCCAACGCAGCTCTACCGGCACGAGCCTCTGGGAGGCCCACTCTGTGCTCGAACGATGGCTGCTCAGGCCAGAGGGCAGCATCTCCAGGAGTCGAGCTGTGCGCGTGACCACACTCCCTACTACTCAGTGCTACTGAGTAGTAGTAGGGTGCTACTCAGAGGAGAGGACTCCAGGCCACTGGGGTCAGCAACACGTGGGAGGCCCTACGTGACCTTGTTCAGATGTCATGATGGTTCAGAGCATCACACCGAGGGTGAGCCGGCTCCGAGCCGGAGGGCAAGCTGTCTGGGCAGAGGCTTGGGCCCACACTGAGGGTCCCATTTCCCATCACTCCTTTGTCTGGCTCATAACTTGTCGGGGACAAGGCAGCGAGGCTGAGTGGGCTTGGGGTCAGGCTGCTGTGCCTCCTCAGCCTCAGTTTCTCTGCAGAGCAGAAGTCACTGTGGTCCTGTTGGAAGCGCTAACATGTGAGCCTCCCAGAACCACGCACCGTGGGTCAAGGCGCTCTGAACTCACACGTAGGCCTGTTTGCTCCGTACGGCTTCGTCGTTCACCCTGGAGTTTCCGGTTGCCTTTCTCTGTTCCTCCCCGGGTGCTATTATCATACTCGCAATCTCCCAAGTGCCGGGCTTCATGTCTCGTGGCCCCTTACTTTGGAGCTATGGTTTCCACTTAATGTCTCCACTATGCGCCTAGCTCTCTTTTTGGGTTATGTTCTTATTTTGTTAGAGTTGGTCCTTAAATCGTTCTTTAGCAGTGGGTATGTGGGAAGTAAGTGTCTGAGTCCTTGACTGCACGTGTCTGTATGTTCTCCTCATAACTGGTCAGTGCTGGGCGCTTGGGGGGGCTCAGTCTGTGAAGCATCTGCCTTCATGTCAGGTCACAACCCCGGGGTCCTGGGATCGAGGCCCACCCTGGGCTCCCTGCTTAGCGGGGAGCCTGCTTCTCCCTTTCCCTCTGCCTCTGCCCCTCTGCTTGACCACTCTCTCTCTCTGATGTGAGCTCTTTTGGATTCTCTTCTTCTTACCCAAATATACAAGAACAGGGGTCTGCTCTTCCATTACCCCCTGGAGGAGGCAGGTGAGGAAGTTGTGGGGACTTCTCATGGCATCCGCTTCTCCTTCCAGTCTCCTGCCCTTGCTGCTGGGGCCTGTGTGGCATCCATCCTCCACAGCCCCAGGCAGGAGCGGTCCAGGGAGAGAGCCGGGCCGGCCTGGCCCAGGCTATTCATTTTTAAGGGTTCACCGTGAGGAGAGCGATAAGGAGGGGGAGGCCTCTTTTGCGAAGAGCCCGTGCTTCACAACGAGCCAGTCCCAGCTTCGGACCCCAGGCCGCCGCGGGTTGCGCTTCCCGGAGACAGCTGCCGCAGGCCCCAGCCCACAGGCTACCCTCACGGTGCAACGCCGAGTGCTCCGTGGCGAGGTGACTGCCTCGAACCTCCTGGCTGACAGACGGCGGCAGGCGTGACTTCTGTGCTGCTGCCTGGCTCCGTCCTCCGGACACCTGGCCTGGCTGTGTTCTTGCCAGCAGCCCCAGTGGGGTCCCGGCTGACAGACAGACACAAGCTTTCTGGTGATCTCAGCGCCACTTCCAAGGCTTCCGGCTGAGGCCCGGACGCGGGGGCCAGAGACCGGCCGGCCCCCCGGGGCCCTGATGCAGCCCCGGCCCACAGGAGAGCAGGACGTGAGCGTGGTGGGGTGCAGGCTGCTGAGCGGTGGGACCGTGTGTGCGGGCAGGAGAGAACGGACGCACCGGCCACTTCACGGTCACTGGTGCCGTCAGTCTTCTTGTCTGCGAAATGGGCGTGACTAATCGAACCTCATGGAGAGTGGCTCTGCCTCCCACTCCCGGCTGCCGCCTTCTCGGTGCCCCGCAGTTGCTTCCTCCAGTCAGGAGAGACCTCCTGTGCCCGCCTCGCATCTCGGTTGCAGACAACACGGGCCTGCTGTGGGTGGCCCCCACCGGGGATGGAAGCCAGGCCAGTGCTCTTCCCATCTGGTCCCTGGGAGGACTTGTGAGGCCCCCTGAGGAGGCTCTCTCAGACCCTCCCCTCCTCCTTGCCCCACGGCCGTGTCCCGTGCAAGCAGCCTCCACCCAGTCCTCGCCTCCAGCCCGGCTTTCCGGGAGCGCTCAGCAGTGTGCTTGCGAGTCTACCGCTTTGTATTTAATAACGGGAAAAGTGCTATTATTGAGAAGTCAGCAGCACTTGCCATAAGCAGAAGGAACACAGTGAAAGTAAACACATGGAAACAGACCAGTGCCACCAAGTCTCAGCCAGAGCCATGGGGAGACAACACGCGCAGGGACAGCTCTCCCGGCGGCGGCGGCGGCACGCCCCACCGGCCGGCAGGACCTCTGTGCAAACCTGCCGCGACGCAGCCAGGGGGCCACCAGAGGCCTCCGTCCTGGGCCCCTCACAGAAGCCCAGGACCAGGAATTATCAGTTGAATTCCACCAACACTGCCTCCTCGTGGGGGACCCAAGAAAGCCTCTCCCACCAGCTGCTCAGAGGACCAGCCCAGGCAGGTAGCTCACAGCAGCATGGAGGCCCCAAGATGTGTGACCCCCCCTCCTTCACAGGCTCATGTGCTCTGCAGCGTGAACACACACAGGCAGAAACACACACACGCACAGAAACCCCACACACAGACATGCGCCCCCAATGTGTGCCCTGGACAGAGTGACACATGATGGAGACATGCCACACACGCATGCAAACACGCCCACACCCCCATAGACATCACCCACATCCACATCCAGATGTCCCAGCACCTGCACACGTTCACACCTGACGACACGCCCGCCTGGGGCCCACCATGCACGTGCACATGTGCCCATGGACATCACAGACAGGAATGCTCAGACGTCCCACACCCTTGCAGGGAGGTTGGAGCAGGGGCGAGGTGATGTGTTCCTGGGGGGATCCAGGGCGCAGGACTGGCTCCAGCCTTTCTCCCAGGCTACCTTGGCCCTGGGGTGTCCTTAAGCCCCTCAACCTTCCAGGCCTAGCCAGGAGGCCACCACACTGACCTCTGCTCCCCAGTATCCGCAGAGACGACACCTCTGTTCCCCCGCTAGTTGTCTTCAGGCTGGTGGCTTCTCCACAGCCCTCCTGGTCCCACCTTGTCCTCTACTCCCCTGGGGAGACTGCGGAACCCTGCTGGCTCCCTCCACTGCTCTGAGCCTCCTGGCCCACTGTCCACACAGCAGGGGGTCCCCTACCCCCCCCCCTCCCTTCCCACCCCAGGACTTCCCCAAGAGGCTCCTAGGTGGTCAGCTGAGAAGGGAGGGATCCAGCTGTGTCTCACCACCTCCCCAAACCCAGAAGTGAACGTTTTTTTATTTGAGAGAGACAGAGCAGTGAGAGAGGGGCGGAGGGGGAGGGAGA
Source organism: Lontra canadensis (assembly GCF_010015895.1). Classification (NCBI taxonomy): domain Eukaryota; kingdom Metazoa; phylum Chordata; class Mammalia; order Carnivora; family Mustelidae; genus Lontra; species Lontra canadensis. Next base: position 409,007 of record NW_022631002.1, read on the forward strand.
GAGAACCCTCAAGCAAACCCCCCGCTGAGCACAGACCCAGATGCAGGGCTCAGTCCCGGGACCCTGCGATCACGACCTGAGCCGAAATCAAGAGTCGACTTCACCGACTGCACCCCTCAGGCGCCCGCAGAAGTGACCTTCTTACCTCTCTGCCTGCCATCTATCTGTCACCCAAGAATCCCAGAACCCAGCCTGCTGGGCCCTTTCTTTCCCCCACTCACAACACGCTCCTCTGTTGGCTATGACTGAACCTGTCTGCCTCTCCCCAGGTCAAGCTCAGAGCCTCCCTGGGCATACAGCTGGTGCCCACTAATGAATGCAGCCTCATCAGGTGGCTCTCCAGGGGGTGGGAGGAGACAGGCCTCCTAGGGCCTGAGCGCCCTGGCCCCAGGCCCAGTTCCCAGGCTCCCCAAGACTCACCATGGGCAGGATGTCATGTGCTGTCTGCCTCTTGGCCGCTGCTCCCAGCTCGTTCAAGGACTGGGGTGGGGGGGTTGGTTTCTGTTTCTCTCAAGTTCGTCCCACCCCAGAGTTCTCCAGTCAGCTTCCCTCTCGCACAAAAAGCCACCTCTTTAAAAACAAGTTCTCCCAGGGGCCTCTGCAGTGCACCACAGCCACGGAGAGCAGGACCCAGGGGCTTAATGTCTTACACATGTCAGCTGGTTGTGGTTTCCGCAGACACGCATACACACCAGCCCTCAGTCAGCCTTGTGCATTTGGCCGTCCCCTGGGGCCTGAGGTTCCCTGTCCTGCAGTCTGGGCCTCAGGCCCCCAGGGTAGGCTGGCAGCCACAAGAAAGCATCCCAGACAGGAATGTGGGGGTGCTCTCAGGTAGTCTACTAACATCAGAACCGAGGAATTGAGAGCCAGGGATGAGGGGCCTGGGGGCTGGGGGCTCACGGAGGGCTCACCGGCCCCCAGGCAGCCTGTCCCCCAAGGACCAGGGATGCCCACCCAGACACTCTCTCCCAGTCTTCTAGGCCCTGCCCACTGCCCTCACACCCTGGGGTCGAGAAGGACCTTCTGTGTGCAGGCTTGGGCAATGTCCTGTCTTGGTTATAGGAATGGGGTTGGTGCTAGCCCAGCCCAGAGGCTCGGGCCCTGGTTTCTATGCATGTCATGGGAGGCGGGTGATTTCCCCCACATTCCAGCTATTAGAGGACTGAAAGTAATCACGGATCGGAATGTCCTCTGGCAGAGCCGTGGGGACTTTCGAAATCAGGAAGATCTGTGGGGAACCGGGCTAGCTGTGGGATGGCTTCACCACGGGGCTGGGGCACATACCATGGGGAGCACTCTCTCTGGGCATGCAGCAAGCTGCCCTGTCCCCACAGGGCGAGGGACAGCCCGCTAGGGCAGAAGCCTCAGTGGGGACACAGTGGGGGCATAGCCTCCTCCCTGGCTGCGGGACTCTCCTGGGCCTCAGTCACCAGTTCCAGAGTAGGAGCAGCCCCTGGTCAGGAGCTATGGCTCACACCAGACCTGGCGGGACATGGCTGAGAGGGGCCTCTCTCCCTCTCAGAGCTCAGGCAGTGAGGGGGACACTCCAACAGAGCGAGAGATCCAGGGTGAGGGCAGGGCTGCCCAGCAGACAGTGACAGAGGCAGAAGAAGGGCTGTGTCAGGGCCCGGCCCCAGGGAAGGTGAAGGAAGACCAGGGCCTCGGGGAGGCAGGTGGACACAGACCCCGGCCTGGAGGATCGTTCCTCAGTCCCACATTCAGGGAGGCACTGCTCGGGGACACTAAGACGATTGAGCAGAACGTCCCCTCTGCACCTGCCCTGGGGCACTGTCATCACCCAGGAGGCACCCCCCCAGCAAGACCCTGGTCCGGGGCAGGGCAGGAGGCCTGGATCTGTTGTCACTGGCTTTCAGGAGAAGAGCAGATAGAGGGGAGGGAGACAAATGTCTTCTTTAAATGTTACTACTTTTTGTAGTGTTTGAGATTATTAACATGTGCATTAAAATGGAAAATTGAATTAATTAAAACAGAAAAAAGGAGCCACCGAGGGGTCAAGCAAGCCTACTCTCTGAACTGTGACCTAGGGGGCCTGGGGTCCCCTCTGATTCTGCCCCAAACTAGCCCTGAGCCTTCCATTCGTGGGGTGTAGGTGAGACCCCCCCACACACTGTTGGCTTCAGATGCCCCCTGACTACCCACCTGTGGGCCAGACCCCCAGCAGGGTCAGGAGTCCAGGGGGAAAGGAGAGAGGACAAGTGTCGGGGACAGAACAGCCAGCCCCTGAGCTAGACAGGAGCAGGGCGGCGAGGGGCCTCCTGCCGGGGCTGGGCTGGTCCCTGGACGCAGACTGGGGGCCACAGTGCCCAGCACGGCAACACCGTGGACAGGGGAAGAGTCACGTGCACATGCCGAGGACCCCCGAGTGCTGTCTGTGAGGACCTGAGGCTGGCAGACACTCAGGGTCCAGGCCAGGGGCTCAGGGTCAGTCCCCCTCGGCAGGAGCCCTAGTAGCCCTGACAGTGGGTGGCCCTGCGGTCCCTCCTGTCCGCCCTCTGCAGGCCGGCTGGGCCCCTGCAGGTGTAGCCTAGGAGGAGCCTTCCCTTGGGGGCAGCGTCTGCAGACACTGGGGGCCCAGGTGGGCTGCTCAGGCGCTGTTACCCCCTTTCCCAGCTCTGGAAACAGGCACGGACTGCCCAGACCACAGGGTTCCAAGTTGCACATCGCCGCCTTTACCACTTCTGTGCTTTCCACCCTGATCAGGCCAGGACGGGGCGGGGAGGGGCATCTGGACCTCCCCTGCCTGCCCTGTCCCCCGGGGCCTGAGGCCACCCTCCGTGGCTTCAAGGAACAACCCTGCAGCTTCTGTTTCCCAGTGGGCCCCACGGTGAGGCCACTTCTCAGCAGCCCCGGCACCAGGCAGGGTCCCCTCCCTCTGGCGGGTCCTGGCCTATCCCAGCCCATGCCCACCTGTCCCCTCACATCCACTGAGCTCCAGACCCTGGGTCCTACTATGCACACACAGGGAGTTAAACTCTGCCCCCTCCCAGAGTCTGGGACAGTGACAACTGAGTGACAAAAGGGAAATACAGACTCCTTGTAAAATAAGTGATTTTTTTTTTTAAGATTTTATTTATGGGGTGCCTGGGTGGCTCAGTGGGTTAAAGCCTCTGCCTTCGGCTCAGGTTGTGATCCCAGGGTCCTGGGATCGAGCCCCTCAGCAGGGAACCTGCTTCCTCCTCTCTGTTTGCCTGCCTCTCTGCCTACTTGTGATCTCTGTCTGTCAAATAAAT
>NW_022631002.1:412657-425539 GCF_010015895.1 Lontra canadensis
GCCTCTCTGCCTACTTGTGATCTCTGTCTGTCAAATAAATAAATAAATAAATAAAATCTTTTTTTTTTTTTTAAGATTTTATTTATTTATTTATTTGACAGACAGAGATCACAAGTAGGCAGAGAGGCAGCAGAGAGAGAGGAAGAGAAGCAGGCTCCCTGTGGAGCAAAGGGCCCGATGCGGGGCTCGATCCCAGGACCCTGGGATCATGACCCGAGCTGAAAGCAGAGGCTTAACCCTCTGAGCCACCCAGGCACCCCAATAAGTGATCTTTAAAACATGATTTCACTGGATGTAGAATTACCTCTGAGACACTCGTTGCCCAGCAGAATGCAAAGGGAGGCCAAAGGCCCGTGGGTGTTCAGGGTCATTGCTGATTGCGCTCAGGCTTTAGGAGGTGGCCCCAGCGACCAGCCAGTCGGGATCCTGGGTTGGGGGTGTTGCTCAGAGCCGGGGCAGGGGGCTGGCGGCAGAGCCATCCAAGCCGGTGACCTCAGGGGTTCCCGCTCTGGCATCTTCTTACTTCCAAAGGCAAAATAAAGTCAAGGAAAGGTCTGTGCATTCGATACAAAGAATATGCCCTCAGGTTATTCTGACTCTAGTTTGTGAATTGTGGTTACAAGATCTGGTTTTGCCCCATGAGGGCAAAACACCCCTCGCTTGTCATCCTGCCAGAAACGGGCCCTTCCCCGTGAGCCACTTAGATGCTCCTTCACTCATTCATTCAACAAACACTTTCCACCTGCTGGAGAGACAGCAGGGGGCAGGGCAGGGACCCCTGCTCTCTGGCAGACGGAAATCCAGGACAGAAAGGCTCCCTGGAGGAAGGGGCCAGTCCTCATCCTAAGGTCCGGACCTCATCCTAAGGACACAGAGGGGCTCCTGACTCAAAGATGGGGTGTCGGGAAGAACACTACAGCAGACAAGCCTGTTTGCTGTCTCCAGAGGATGGGGCTCTCCCACCTTCTAGAAGCCCGTCTGTTTTCCTCAGCTCCCAGCTGTGCCCTGCTGAACCCGGGGTCCAGGGGCATGAGAGCTGACTGGCCACCTCCCCACTGGGAAGTGCCCCCTGGGGCGGCAGTACCCCACTGACCCCCAGCCGGCACTCCTGGCCCAGGCCCCACCCACAGCCGCCCGCCGCCCTCCCAGGCAGCTTCCCCAGGAAGGGGGAAATGCCCCTGCGCCCTGCCCCTCTGATTGTGGGAAAGGAGGAGTGGGGGCCAAAGGCAGGATGGGTCTCACACAGGCCATTAACTGCTCCCCCCAGGGAGGAGCCCGTGTCCCCACCAGAACCATCCCAGTGTTGCGGCAAGGAGACACCTGGGTAGACGGGGAGACCAACCCCGCCCTCCTCCAGTCAAAGCCAAGTCTGCAGACTCTGAGGAACAGAGGCCAGGATATGGGGTGTGTGGAGGGCAGGGGGAGGGAGCAGCCTACCAGCTGGGAGGAGGGGACGAAGCTGTCCTGGCCAGGCCGCCCAGCTCAAGGTCCATCCATGCTGCTCCACGCCCTCAGCTGTGAGAAGTCCCAGGACACGAGAGGCCTGCGGGAGTGTCTGTGCCTCAGCAGGCGCAGCACCACACCCGAATGTCCACCCAGTGAGTGCCGGCGACCTGGGACCCAGAAGCAACAGTGACCCTGAGAACATCCACGACCAGGGACTCACGCTCAGTGGGGACAGATGTGTTGGGAGCACCAGAATGTCACTGCCTGGAGGGGCCCTGAGAGCCAGCAAGCACTCCAAAGGAGGGGGCGGTTGGGGGGAGATGCAGAGGCTCTCCTCGTGGGCTCTTAAGGCTCAGGCTGCAGCCAGAAGAGGGGAGAGCAACCTGGGTCCAGGATGTCAGGAGCCGGGTGTGGGGTGATGACGACAGGCTTCCCTCACCAAGAGCAAAGAGCCGGACTGCCCAGACAGACCTCCCAGGAGAAAACCTTTGCCCCCTCTCTCTGCTGGCTCTGGGGAACATTTTGTTTGTTTTTTTTCGTTTAGTTCCCAGGACACTGGGGCCAAATTTGACCCTTTGTCTGCGGCAATTCTTCCTGAGCATGTGCTTCTCTGGAATATGTCCGGACTGAGCTGATGGACGCACCTGCTGGTCTCCCTCTTCCTTTCTAAGCGAGGACTGTGAGCGGCCCCGGGGGCTCCCGAACTGTCCAGCGTGTGGGGTGGGGTGTTCCTGGCTTCGTTACTGAACGGGGCGGGGGGGCGGTTTCAAGAAAATGGGGATGTATGTGGGCTGCATTTCCTGCCTCCAGCCCCACTTAAAATGAAAACAGCTGGATTAAATCCTGAGTAAACAGAGGCAGATGGCGGAGCCTGCCAGCCAAGCACATTTCCAAAGATAAATACAGCCAGACCGGAGGTGAAGCGTGCAGGGTAGGTTTGACTCAGTGACAACTATCGCGCCCAGGGAAAGAACGGGGCGGCGGTGGCGGGGGCCGGGGGGCGCCGAGCCATACTCGGGTTTGTGCAGAGTGATGGCATTGAGCAGGGAGAATGAGAGGCCGGAGGGGTGAGCAGGGCTTGGCAGTCAGGGAAGCAGAAATTTGCAAAAAGCAGGAAGGGCCCCCAAAACACATTTGCCATCATAGTTGGCAAAAAGCAGGGCGAATGAGGGCAAGGAAACTCTGAGCTTTGCTCAAGGATCCCACGCCTCATGTAAGTGCCCCCCGGTCCACACTCCCACCCGGTGTTAGGGAAACCCTGTTTGCTTCTCAAACAGTAACGCAGAGAAGCTGCTAACCAGGAACCTTGAATCCCTTATAATTTAGCTACAGTTTCTCAAAAGGCCCAGAGGGAAAAAAGAATGACATTTCTTCTGGTTTGAAGATTCTCTGATCTAAGAGCTCCAACTGGTATGTGCTTTGGTAAAGAAACAAGCTGTTCTAACAGTTTCATTTCTTAGGACAGTGCTAGAAACCAGAGAACATGGAAACTGAAACGGTGAAATTCGGATGCACTCCCCCTACTTGCTGGCCTGACGCTGGTAGATGATCCGTGTTTTATGTTAAGTGCGGGACTAAAATATGTGGTTAAAAATGACCACATTTAAAAACAGGGGCAGGCACGCCTAGGGGCCTCCGTCAGTGAAGCGTCTGCCTTTGGCTCAGGTCATGACCCAGGGGTCCTCAGCTCCCTGCTCAGCGGGGCGTCTGCCCCTCCCCTGCTCGCTCTCGCCTTCGCTTTCTCTCTCTCAAACGAACAAATAAAATCTTAAAAATAAGAAATAAAAACGGAGCAAGAGGAGCGGTTTGGTCCCTGTGAGACCACCTGGGTTTGCTCCCGGGCACTTACCACCCCACGGGGGCTGGGACACGGGCCCTGCCCACCGGTGTTCCCAGAAATGAGCATCCTGGGTTGTCTCAGGCAGGCACCTTAAGAGAGTCTAGGGCCATCCTGGGGATGTGGCTTGAGCTGTGAGAAAGGGTGTCAGTGTTTGTTCAAGTAGAACAGGCCAAGGTTGAGGCCATGGTGAAGAGGGGTTCCGAGGAGGTGGGGTGGGGTCTGCTCAAGGGGAGAGGCTTTGGCAGCCTGGGGAGGCTTGGGGACAGGAACCCCCAAGCTTCCTCCTGGTCACCTTCTCACAGAGCCCAAGAGCACCAGGGTCAGACTCCAGACTCCAGGAGAGGGGGTGGGGGAGGGGGTCTTTCTCTGCAGGCAAGAGAGCTGGCAGCTGATAACAGCAATTCCAAGTCAGCGGCAGCTGCCCCCAAGCAGCCAGGAGGCTGGAAGCAAGCCTTGGAGGTGACCAGGGTCAAGGCTACCTTGAGCACTGGAGCCAGACAGTGACCCCACCTCCTGTGGGTAAGAGGCCGATTTCCGGCTTCTCCCCATCAGGCACCCCTCTATCCAGCCAGAGTGGAAGCCTGCCGGGGCCTCAGGACTCCACTCCGACTTATCCTCATCTGCCCAGCCTCACTTCCACGCCCCTGCCTCCAGGCAATCTTCCTTGCTTTACCACACATTCCTTCAAACTCCTGTTACTGTGACTTCACCCCCACTTACTGGCAAGACTCCTAAAGGCAGTAGTATTTTTCTCAACATAATTGCCTATCTAGGTCCAACACAAAGTATATGTCCGGGAAACACTGGTCAATGAACTGCTAGCAGCTTTGGCTACCTACTTCATCACGTGGCAGTATCTCAGTCAGAAAACTGGGGCTGCTTTTTATCCACCAAATGTCCAAAAGTGAGGGAAGAGAACAGAAAACGGACCCAACACGTCCTAATGGAGCCCTTCATATCAGTGGGCTCTTAATACATTGTATTAAGACAACAGTGTAGCCATCTGAGGAAAGATCAGCTTGGAATTTCTACCTCATATTCTATAAACACTGAGTAGATGGATGGCTTGTTAATGGAAATGACCAGAAAGCACTAGAACATACCGGCTAACTGTCTAGAAGGCATTAGAAAAAACATCGATAGATTTTCCTACACAGAACAAAATAGTACATGACCAAACACCATTGAGGAATATAAAAGGTCGGTGACAAACTAGGAAATATGTTTGTAGTAATGCTACAGCAGATCAAATGCTAGTATAGAAGGAGCTCTTAGGATCACCTTTTTTTAAAGATTTTATTTAGGGGCACCTGGGGGGCTCGGTCGTTAAGCGTCTGCCTTCAGCTGAGGTCATGATCCTGGGGTCCTGGGATCGAGTCCTGCATCGGGCTCCCTGCTCCGTGGGGGTTCTGTTTCTCCCCCTGCCTCTGCTTGCCTCTCTGCCTACTTGTGCGCACTTTCTCTCTCTCGAATAAATAAATAAAATCTTAAACAAGACAAAGGAAGTAATCCAACAGAAAAATGGACAAACGACATGAACCAGAGATGACAAAAAACAAAAAAAAATCCCTTTAACATTTGAGTAAAACGCTCAACCTCACACAGAATGGGGGAAAGGCAAATTAAACCAGGACATCCTACCTGGGCGACTCTCTCCCTGCCTGTTGCTGGTTCTCCTGGGGTAGCCTCAAGGATTGGGGTAACAGTTACCCGCTCTCTGCTTCCATCTCTTTACCTCTGAAATGGCAAGACTAACAGCATCTGCCTGAAGGGGCTGTTGCCCGTGCCCTCGTGGAGCAGCAGAGCTGTGCTGCGGGCAGGTAGAGCTCCTGTCTCAGACCACGCTTCCTCCTGTCCTCCAAGGCTTCCCTGAGTCGTCGGCGCTCAGCTGGTGTCCCTGGCAGTCATGGCTTGTTCAGACCCTAACCAAACCACAGTACAGGATTTGGAGCAGGGCGCTAGCAGGATATCCCCTTTTCTGGGGCTTCCCGGAATACTGGCTGGGAGGCACAAAGACACACAGAGCTCCCCTTGACTCCAGCCACAGCCTCCCCACCCTCAGGGGCAAGCTGACAGCACTGCCCAAGGCCTGGAAGGAGTCCGGGCACCCAGCTGGCCCCAGCCAGGACAGCGGGGAGGATGTCCCCTGCAGGGGCTCCCCACACCCACTGTGGCCTCCCGGGGCTCCTTTCTGGAAAGGAAGTCAGCAAGTCTTAGAGGCAGAGGCTGGTGTGGGAGAGTTAGGTCTGAGAGGCCCCACCCCTTCCACCGTGGCCCCACTTTCTGCCCTGCTCAGAAACCGACCGCATCCGTGCTGTGGGCACCCCTGGGTCTTGGGGTGCTTCCGACCCTACTCCCGCAGAGCAGACCAGCCCCAGCCTCTATGTCCTCTGCTCTCTGAGGTTGGCAGAATGGTGGCCTCAAGATGTCCCCATCCTAATGCCCATGGATTTGACACCTCGTCTGACAACAGGAACTTTGCAGCCATGATTGACTTTGAGGTGAGAGGTGATCCCGGGTTACCTTGGGAGCCCCCGTGTTATCACGGGTTTTCTGTAAGAAGGAGGTAGGGGTCAGAGGGACACGCGAAGATGCCGCCGGTCATGAAGGTGGGGGAGGGGCTGCGGGCCGAGGATGCTGCGCCCCAAGAAGCTACAAAAGTCAGGAAACAGATTCTCCCCCGGAACCTCCAGAAGGAACGCATCCCTGGTGACCCCTTGACCTTAGGGCCCCTGACCTCCAGAGCTGCCAGATAACAGGTCCGTGTGGTTCTGAGCCAAGCCGCGCGTGGTCACTGTCACAGCAGTGCCTGCGCCCCCCGGGGCATGGGCACACAGGGAGTCCCAGAAAGGAGACGCTCGAGGGCTTCGAGCCTGTCCCGCGCGAGCGGGGGGCGGGTCGGGAGGAGGACGGCCTGGGCCACCCCCCACTCGGTGCCGCGCGGGCGCTGGCCCTGGTGGCCCCCGGGGATCCCCTGCGCTCCTGGGCAGCGGGCCGTGTGCTGGCGGGCGCCGCGGCCTGGCGGGCCGAGACCCAGCCTCGCTGCCCAGCGGGACGGACGGTCCCGGAGCACGACGTGGCGGCGGCCGGCGGCGGGGTTGGCGGACCCCGGGCCGGGGGGCGGGAGAAGCGCGGAGGGCGGCGCTGGGCCCCTCTGCTCCGCTAGGGGGCGTCGGAGCGGCGGCGGCCCCCCGCTGTTCGCGGTCGGGACCCCGCGGTTAGAGCGCGCGGCGGTGCGGGCGCAGGGACAGCCCCGCCGGCGCCCCGGCCTGCGCCTCCGCCTGCGCCCGGCTCCCGCGCGCTCTTGCGGGGCGCGGCACGGCGAGGTCGCCTTCCCGCCGCAGCTCCCGGCCCCCGCCTTCTTCCCTGGGGCCGGTCTCCGGGGCCTCCGCCACCAGCGCAGACGCGGCCCTCCACACCGCAGTCCCCGCGGCCGCGCCCTTCGAGTGGAAGTCGCCGTCCCGTCGCGGCACGTTGTGTGAAAACGGGCCCCTTCCCAAGCGCAGCGCCCCAGGGAGTGCGGACCCGCCCCTGCGTCGGCCCCTGGAGCCGAGGGGGCGGGGCGCGCGTCTGGTTCGAGGAAACAGTACAGCAAACCCAAGCGCATTTATGGGAACTTCCCGGTTCAGGACTGCACTTTGGACTCGGGCGCGGCAACGTCTCGGGTCTGAGTAGCTCCTGGTCCTCCAGCGCATCACCCCCTGGGCAGCACGGCTACGTGGGGGGGATAGGGATGCAGGGCTGTCCTGAGGCTACCGCACAAAGGACCACGCACAGGGGCCTTAAATGGCAGAGACATATTCCCTCTCAGTCCTGGAGGCCCAAAGTCCAAAGTCCAGGTCAGAAGGGGAGGCTCCTCTGAAAGCTGTCAGTGAGGACCCTGGGCCTTGGCGGCAACGTCCCAGCCATGGCAGGGGCGCTCTCCTTGTCCCCGACGGACACCAGTCACCCTAACGACCTCATCTGACCTTGACCTCATCTGCGAACCCCGTTTCCAAAGAAGGTCCCAGTCACAGGTGCCAGACCTCAGGGCTTGACCACGTCTTTTGGGGGACACAACTCAGCCTCTGTCCCCAGGAAGCCCAGAGCCTGGCTGTGCTGTTTCCATGGCTGCCTGAGGGCTCTCCTCCCTTGGCCTGAGCTCCTCCATCCGTCCCCCCTCCCAGGTAGTGTGGGGACTAGAAGGAGCATAGAAGGAGAAACAACACCATCTACAAAGCCAGGATGGGCAAATCCGGCCTTCACTCCCCTGAACAGCACACTGACCCTGTCCCTGACCCCTAACCCCGCCCCACCTGCATCCTCCTGGCCTCGCTCCTTGACCACCAGCCAGAGCCTTCGATGCTGGTGGCCCCCACCCCGGCTGACACACACGGTGGCTACCTGCTCCGTACTCGGACCTTCCTGCTGCCCCTGAGGGCCACCCTCTTCTCACTGGCAGCCTGTGGGCTCTGGTGAGACCCAGCCCACGGCCCAGCCGCTTTTCTGCAGGACAGGGCGCTGTGACAAGTTCCCCTCTCAGCTACAGGACCAATGGAATAGCCATGTACGCCTGGAGGTGCCGTGGGGGCTGGTGAGATGGACGCCCATCCATCCAGATGCACGCTCCTTCACCCCGGGACCTGCAAGCTCCGGACACTTGTCCTGCAGACGGGGAGACTGGGGAGCAGGGAGGTAGCAGCGGTGACCCCAGGTATACACAGCGTGGGGACGTGGGGCAGAGCCAAGGGTGCATTGCCACCTCAGCGCCTCTCCTGGAACGGAGGGCAAACACCCCACAAACTAGGGGTCCTAACGCTGCGGCAGGTACACCCCCAGTACTGACACGGCCACCTGCACACGTGGCCACGAAGGGCCGGCTGTCAGGGGGAGCTGTGAGGCAGGCTCCTCGCGGGAACCACCCTGAGCCCAGGACTGGCCAGGACGCCCCCACACAGGGCCCCAGGCCTCCGGGAGTGGTCACAGGGTGTTGAGTGGGAAAGTACCCTGGAGGCAAACTCTCCAGGAAGGCCCCCTCTGCGGACTTTCCCCCCCGGGCTCCCAGGGGAGAGTTGGGGTACAGATTCCTGCCCAGGCTCCGCGGGTCCAAGAACCTGGTGGAGGGACGTTGCGGGGGCTTCTGCAGGGAGAGACACCTTGTCCCTTAGATGCAGGTGCAAATACACACACAGGTGCGAGGCCCTTGAGATGAACCCCACTCAGTCCGTGTGCACGGACATGCGTGTCTTACTATGCAGCACGAGCCGCATCGGTCCCGCTGCTGGCACTCATGCTGTCCCTGAACTGCACCTCAACGCAGCACACATATGACACCTTCCGTCCACCTTCTCTGCCCGGCCTAAGGGTCTCCGAGTTCTCTAACTGCACCTGAGCCCCACTGTGTCCATTTTCCATGATCCGTGGCCCCATTCTCCTCGTAAAGGCCTTCTGAGGGGCCTGCGCTCCCTGCTCGCCCTGTAGGCTGACCCATGGGCATGGGGGTACACCTACTTCTTCCTCCGGGCCAGGACTGGGGGTGAGTGTCCAGGGGGACCGTCTGCCTTTGGCCCCAGCAGCACAGCAGGGGCAGTCCATGTGTGACGGAGACCGTCTCTCTGACGTTCAAGTCTCCAGGAGAGCCCTGAGGGTGCAGTGAGTCAGGCCCCCGCTGTGGGAAGGGGTCCAGCCCCACGCAGTGCCTCCCAGCCTCCTGGCTTCACCTTCTGAAGGCGAACGCGGCAGCCCTCCGGGCTGAGCCGAGGCCAGGCACCCCGGTGGAGGGTCCGACCCAGCGCCTCTTTCTTCTCGCTCGAGACAAATGGGGCGTCCGTGCTTCCCACATCTGGGGGGCAGGGGTGCAAAGTGTGGGCCGGAGGGACCCCACTGCCAGCCTCCTGCCCAGCGAGCTGTGCCCCCTCCCCTCCCGTCCTGTGCCCAGGCCGTTCGCCGCCTGCCGGCTGGGAGCTGAACGTCACCTATGGGAGAATGGGAGTTCTCCCCAGGGATGCTGGGAGTGTCCACTCTGGCAGTGCCCAAGACAGCTATTCCTCTGGTGGCCTGAGCCCACAGGCCACACTGGCCACGCCACCCCGAACACTGGGCCATCCTGCCTGATGGATGGCCACGCAGTGAGTGACTGGCCCTCGAGAACATTCTGGAGAGATCCACGTGTGGCCAGAGCCTCCAGCCCTGCTGGCCTCAGCCTCAGGGAACACGGAGTCCAGACGCAGCCCCCGCTGTCCCCTGCTCTGGCTGGCTGCAGACCTGCTCTGCTCCTCCTGCTCTGATTCCAGCCCCTTTCCCACTGAGGCTGGACCCCACACTGCACAGGACAGGCAGCCCCTGCCACCCACCGGGAAGGACTCCACTGGAGCTGAAGGAGAGTGGATCGTGGTTTTAGTCGCTCACCACACGTGGGCTCGGGCCACAGATTCTCTTCCGCCTGTGCCTACCATAGCATCGGACATGGACACTCTTGGAGGATCCACTGGTCACTTTACAGGCGCGTGCAAGCATGTTGACGCCCCAGGAGGAGAGGGAGGGTGATCCAGACGGCCACTGCTGGGCCGCAGGCCACAAGGTCACGTGGAAACATCTGTGGGAGGACGTAGGCATGGACTCGCTCAGCGTGTTCGCTGAAGGGTCGCTCGTGAGGACAAATCAGCCTCCGAAATGGGGTAAGGGGGAATCCTGTGATGGAGGAGGGGCTCATGGGGGAGAGATCCTTTCAGGCCATCACAGGGATGCTGATGTGGGAAGACCCCACAGTTCCCAAAGCTGAGAAAAGCGGTGTCCTGCCTGCCTCTGGGGTGAGCCAAACCTCCCCTCCCCTTCTTCTTGGGGAGTCCCCAGGGCCCCTCCCTGGTTCTCTCCATCCCTCAGCTAAAAGCCCTGTTTGCCCCACATGCTTCATCCTCAAGTGGCTTGCGGAAGCCATGAGCCATGAAACTCCCATGAAGCCCATGGGCCGCACATTCCTCCCCCTAACCCCCCGGCCCCGCACACACGCTGATGCTGGTTTTCCTCTGTTACAAAGTAAGTGTGTAAACATTCAGGACGACTCTGGGCAGGAATGCACCAAGGTGTTCCCACGGCTGCCATGCCGATGGACGGGCTGGTGTTGTTAAATTATTTTTGCTTACTTAGGTTTTCTAATTTTTCTACAAAGACCACAAATTGCCTTTGTTAGAAGAATAAAAATGTTTATGTTCAGTAATGAGGTCCAAGACCCAGAAGCAGAGGAAGACAAGAGACAGTCGGCTGGGACACACCTGAAGACATGACAGGTCCACCCGAGGCAGGGTCTGACCACCTAGCAAGGATTTCAGAGAGAATTCAGGGGCCAATAGGGAGCCTCTGATGGTCCCACACAGGAGGCATGACTCCCAGCTAGGGGCTCTGAGAATCACTGCCTGCCCCAGAAGTGACTCTCCTTGTTCCCACTCATCACATATCCACCTACATGCCACGTCTTCAGGGAAGCCTTCCTGGGTCACCAAGGCTGAGCCCGATGTCCCTTCTGAGGTTTTGCCTACAGCAACACCCATAGCAATGATGGCAGACATTTCCAGCAACTTAGTGATGTAAGTGCTAAGTGTTTTAGACCCTGTTGTAAGGATAATTAAAGTTTATAACCTTCTTGCCTTCAAGGAATTCACAGGTGGTCATTTCAGAACTGTGTCCAGGACCTGGGCCCTTCTATCTTCTTGATCTATGCTGTATGGTTTCTACTTCCATGTTCATCTGTGGTGCAAGAGGGCTGCTGACTTCCAGCCATTACGTCTCAATCCAAGCCACAGGAAGGAAAGAGGAGAGAGAAGCATGGCCTGAGACACAAAGCACACATGCTCACATTATTACCTAACATGTAGTCACAGGGGCACAGCTGGGAGCAAGAGAAACGTAGTCTCTATCAGGACAACCGCATGCCCTGCTGAAAACTGGGGCCTTGTTACCGCAAAAGAGGGGAGGACAAGCCCCCACTGACCCCTAGTATCTGTGTGCCATGGCCCAGATGCTCCCCTCAGTAGGCACGAGAGGAGGCCAAGGCTCGGAGGCAGGGCAGCGGTCAGAGCGGCAAGGCTGGAAGGAGCTCCGGCAGCTCCGGATCTGGTTCAGCCACACGGGCACGTATTTGGGACCGCCCGTGCGTGTCAGGGGTGCTCGTGCCGACCCCCTCTGCTCTCAGTGTTGGCACACAGCCGACATTTAATACATGGCTGCTGTGCTCCCAGGTGGAGGACCCGAGGATGGGGCCTGGGTTCCCTGGTCAGCCTTCTAGGGGCTTCTCTCCTGGCAAGCACTGTCCTCTTTCCTTCCATTCTTCCTTGGCCCCAGTGCACCCCCAGCTCCTGCATGAGCGGATTTGGGGCTCAGGGCCAGCTGTGGGCTCTGCTGTCCTAATGCTGTTGCCTCCTGGGTGCTCCCACCTCAGGTGTCACCATGAAGCACTGGCCAGTCACTCTGTGGAGCCGGTCCCCAGTGAGGCCCTGACAGGTGTCCAAGGACCGCCTGGGCGCCAGGCCCCGCCACGCATTTGGGAACTCAGCAGGGGGAGCTTTTCAGGTTCTTGTAGCTGGGACAGTCTGGGGACACCTAGAAGAGGCCAGGGACAGGGAAGAGCGAATTCCCACTTCCCCTGCGGGCTGCGGGAGGGGCCACCTCTAGTGCACTGCACAGCTGACCTCAGGTCCCGTCTGAGGGGGGACCACTAGCCCCCTCTTGCAGACGGGTACTGGGCATGAACTGTGCTGGCTCCTCAGCAAGCACTGGATAAATGGGTGTGAAGTGTGCCCCCCCAGGGGGCCAGGCCCCAGCCCCCCTCTGCATCAGGAAGCATCCGACCCCACAAGGCCCTACCCCTCATCTCACGCCTGCCATGTTCCAGGGGTCCCCATCCAGCTTGGTCCAAATTGAGCACTCAGTGACACTGACTGGCCACAGGAGGCCACCCCCTGAGCGCAGGTGGACGGCAGGGCCCGAGAAGAGTTCTCTGCTCTCGTGTTTGCACACCTGGTGTTCGCACGGGTGTTGCGGTCCACCCTGAGTGTCTGCAGTGAGCAGAGCCGCAGGCCATCGGCACACACGCTTGGCCTGGCCGGGGAGAGAGAGGGCGGCGGTGAGGGCCGCCAAGGCGGGACAGGGACATCACCAAAGCGGCGGCGGACAGAGAGCCCCCGCCCCCCCGCCGCACGTGCAGGCCCCGTGGGGACGCGTGCACGGGCCCCCAGCCCAGCGCTGCGGGTTCTGGCTCCGGCTTTGAGTCCTCGATCCGCGCCATCGCGCGGGGAGGTCCCGCCCCACCCCCGCCACCCCCGCGCCCGCCCCTCCCCCCGCTGCTCGCGGGCCGAGGAACTTTGCGTCCCCGCGCCGGTCCCCTCTGGAAAACGGGGCTCAGGGGAAGCCGCGGGGGCGCGGGAGCTCCGTGCAGCGAGGCTAGAGCCCGGCTCGGCGGGGCCCGGGACGCTGGGGTCCTCCGCACGCCCACGGGGCTCAGGCCAGACGTCGGTGCCGCGGCAGGGGGCGGGGAATACGGAAGCCTCCGCGCCCGCGCCCGCGCCCGCGCCCGCGCCCGCGCCCGCGCCCGCGCCCGCGCCCGCGCCCGCGCCCGCGCCCGC